>NW_006399763.1:32397781-32406610 GCF_000299155.1 Elephantulus edwardii | reverse complement strand
AGTTCGACCCTTTTGGTTTTCTGACTCCAACTCTTTGCACATTTCATTGTAATATTTCACTTTGTCATTCCATGCCGCCATTTGAAATCTTCTGTTCAGCTCTTTAGTATCTTGAATTCTTCCTTGTGCTTTGGCTTCTCTGCGCTCCAGTGCAATACTGAGAGTGTCTTCTGACATCCATTTTGGTCTTTTCTTCCTCTAAGCCTGTTTGAAAAAGTGTTGTAAAAAGCTGATGGAACACAAAAAACATTCTGCATAGAACACACAAAACGAAACAAATCTGAAAAATCTCCTCACAAACACACACACAAAAAACCAAACCAGCAAACATGAAATGGTCTTGGAGGTAGGTAGCCTAGTTTCAAAAGCCACATTTGTTACTTGCTAGACAAGAGACCTTGAACTTAAACTCTCAAAACTTCCATTTTCCTGACTTGATTTCTAGTTGTTCATCACTAGCTGCCCTTCCTTTGTGAATAGCCCACTCCTTCATCACAATGGAGCATTCATCATTGTGCTCAGCCACTCAGCATGCAAAGATGGCTCACTTATGTTGTTGTTGTTAGGTGCCATCAAGTCAAGTATGACTCATAGCGACCCTATGAACAAAAGATCTGAAACCAGTTCTGTCCTGTGCCATCCTCACACTTCTTGACACACAAAAGCCCACACTGCATCAGTCACCTTGTCAATCCACCTGGCTGAGAGGCTTCCTCTTCTTCATTGACCCTCCACTCTTCTCAACATTATTTCCTTCTCCAAGGAATAGCACCTCTTAGCAATATGTCCAAAGTATGTTAGGCAGAGCCTCATCATTCTTTCCTCTAAAGAGCTGATCTTGTTTACAATAAGCTTGGGTGGGAAGCCTCTGTGTGGGAAAACAGGATCTGATAGGCAGGACATGGTATTTAAAATTTGGTCTAGTCCTGCCTGAGTGAGCCTTTAGTTTGGTGAAGTTGGATCCTGGTAGGTGTTTGTGATTTACTTAAAAACTAAGGTAAACTATCTGGACATTTCTAAATTATATTAGCAATCAAGTGTAAACTGATTAACCGTATCTAATCTTGTTTACAATCAGCTTGGGTGGGAGAACAATGTTACAAGTGGTGCAGCACTTGTCTCTCAGTTTGATGTACTGCAATTACTTGAGGTTGCTATGGTACTGAAATCTTTGCCACTGGTATGTCAAATTTCAAAACGGTTTCCCATTGTGGAAATGTTCTGGTGGAGTTCCCTGATTAAGACAGACTAGGAAGCAGGATGGGCCATCTTCTTAAAAGGCTTTTGAAAACCCTATGAACACTAAACAAAGAGGGTAGTTATAGTAGTGTAGTGGTAGAGCCCAGATTGGAAGTCAGCTGAAATGAGGAAAATCAGTAAGAAACATCATGGAATGTTCATTACTTGAATGTTGGAAAATTGGATAGTGTTAAAAATAAAATGGAATGGAATGGCTCTGTTACAGGACACTTAAATCTTTTCCTTCTTCATCTGCCACTTAAAATCAAGTCTTAAAAAAAAAACAAAAAAACAACCAAAACCAAAAGTCTTAATACATCCCATGTTCTGTGACAATTAACATGTTGCCACAAATGACGGCAAAATGTATTTCTAAGCACTGTCGTCAATTTAAAAGTGTGCGGCAATGTGTTAAATGAAGTGACAAAAATAAAACACAAAGTATGGGCTTCATTCTTAGAAAAATACAGAGTTAATAATATAGATATTAGAGTCTGACTTCATGGGTTCAAATTCCAGGTTCCCTCAGAAGCACAGTACCCCTTTAGACAAGACACAACATCTTTATTCTCAGTTTTCTCATCTGGAAAAAAATGGACTTGTTACTAATGACATTTCAGAGTTGTCAGGACTGAGTTGATAAAGAGAAAGCCTTTTGATGCTGCCTCACAGAGTAAACATTTAACATTATTTATCATTACAAAGGTAAAACGCTTAGGAATTGTGTGGAAGGTCTACAGAAATCCATCAATAAGAAAAAATATTGTTCTTCCAGATGATCTGGGTTGATAGAAAATCTCTTAAGAGCAGGAAAGGAAGACTGAATTATTCATCACACTAAAATTCAGCAAGCTCTAATATTTGGTCTCTTGGGTAGACTTACAGACCAAGAGGATGTGGCCTGAGCAAATGAGTCATGTCAGCTCAGCTGCTTGGTATCTTCCTTTCTGATCATAAAGAGTACCTCAGTTATTAATTTCTCACAAATTTAATTCTTAGTTAATTCTGACACATCTTCTTTCTCTAAAAAAGTATTAAAACTGATTTTGGTACTATGGCTACCCACCAACGCCATGTCTTTGACATGAAAACCGTAAGCAATCAATAAGCCTTTCTGAAATCTCTATGAATTGCAATTCAAATCTAGTCTACATAGCAAATGAAAAATAAATTCTCCTTCACCTTTCCTACCTGTGTGATATGACCACTCACTCACTCAATCATAGAAAATATTTACTGAACACCAACTAGATACTGTAGCTACCACCTGCCTCTGATTTTGTTTTACTATGGTGGCTCATGTGTTGCGAGGCTGGAAGAACCTGTGCCACTGGTATTTCACATATAAACCCATGATTTACCCATGATTTAGGACATAAGACTAGGAAGAAAAGTCTGGCCATGGGCTTTCAAAAATTGTTACTGTTTTTATTATGTACTTGTGAGTAGAAAATGACTCACCACTGTCCCTCTGGTGGGTTTTCCGAGGCAGTAAATCATATAGGTGGAGACTGTCCATCTTCCACATTCCTATCCAGGAGAAAATTTGGTGGATTTGACAGCATGCCTTTGGGAGAGCACCACAGCTTCTTAATACTAGGCCACTAGAGCTCACTTCCAAAAATTAGGTACCAGAAATACTACGGATCACAACAGAATATATTATAATGCTGGAAGATGAGTTCCCTAGGCCAGAGGGTACCATATAATAACCACAACAAAGGATTCAAATATATCAGTATGCATGATGATGGTGTAGAAGCAGCTAAAGTTTTATTCTCCTGTATACAGGGCTGCCATGCGTCAGAAACAATGGCAACAAGGACGACAAGAACGAGGAGCTAAAAAACACAAATAAGGAAAAATTCTCAAGATGTTTAGAGCAGAGAGAAGGTGGTAAGTCAATTGATCATTAGAAAGTAGTTCCATAGGTCATTATTTCTTGTTTGAGGCAAGAGAAGATCTCGGGCCCACAGGGTGGGGCTCAAAAGGAATCCACGCATTTAGCAGAACTCTGGTGCCCTAGTGGGAAGGAGTTGCAATGCCAACTCAAAGGCAGGCAATTCGAATCTATCAGCTGTTCCACAAGAGAGAGATGGGCAATCTCCTCCTGTATGATGAATCACGTCTGAAAATCTGCTGGGTCAGCTATGAGCCAGTCCCAACTTGAGTGCATATAACCACGACACAACAAAGGTCCGTCTGGAGCACAGATGGCAGAGGAGTGAAAGAAAGTAAGTGGAGCTAGACCGTCTGAATATTAACTGCCTTGCAGAGAAGTATGCTGTTAAGAGAAGCCTTTGAAAGATTTTAAGTCAAGTTGGCAACATGGAAGATGCATGAAGGAGCCATATATGGCACCTGAGAGGCTTGGATGGAGTTTACGATGACAGCCAGGCAGAAAATTGGTAGAACCTGAGCACAGGTGGGATAAAAGAGAACAAAAACTAGATTCTGGGATACAAGAAAACTGCAGAGCTTGAAGCTACAGTACTTCAACTCCCTGGACACTAACATGGGTTGTTCCTAGCCCTCTCTTTCTTGAAGGCATTGAAATGACAAACTAAAGACTGGTTTTCTGCTATGCTGGTGGGATTTGAGAAACAGTAAAAAGTTACTACTCACTACCCAGGAATGATGTCAGATGGACCCTGGTTAAAAGTAAATAATACCAGAAGAATGTCTATTTATGCTTTATTGACTATGCAAAGTTGTTTGTGTGGATTCTAACAAGTCATGGCTAACATTGAGAAGAATGGAAATCTCAGAACACTTAATTGTGCTCTTGTGAATCCTATACCTAGACCAAGAGACAATTGTGCAAACAGAGCAAGGGAACACTAAATGGTTTAAAATTAAGAAAGAGGTGTGTCAGAGTGTATCCTCCTTCCAAATCTATTCAATTTGTATATTGAGCAAATTACTCAAGAAGCTAGACTCTATGAAGAAGAATGTGGCATCAAAATTGGAGGAAGACTCATAACAACCTGCTTTATGCAGGTATTATAAACTTGCTTGCTAAAAGGGAAGAGAACTTGGAAGTATTTGTTGCAGAAGATCAAAGAATATAGCCTTCAATATGGATTGCATCTAAACATAAAAGAAACCAAAAATTCTTATCACTGGACTGATAAGCAACAGAATGACAGATGGAGAAAAAAGACTGAAGTTGTCAACAATTTCATCTTGCTTGGATCCACAATCAACACCCTTGGTACCAGCAGTCAGGAAATCAGGAGACATAGTTCACTGGGGAAGTTTATAGTCAGAGATATCTCCAAATTATTGAGGAGCAATGATGTCAGTTTGAGGACTAAGGTACACTTAGGCCATGGTCTTTCTAATCACTTTCTCTGCATCTGAGAACTAGACAATGAATAAGGATGACAGAGATGTCTTTGAGCTGTGGTGTTAGAGAAGAGTACAGAATATCCCATGGACTGCCAAAAAGGAAAAACAAATGTGTCTTGGAGAAAGTGCTGCCAGAATGATTTTTGGAGGCAAAAAAGCTTCGTCTCACATATCTCAAGCATGTTGCTAGAAGGGTCTATTCTTTGGAGAGAGCCATCATGCTTGGAAAGGTCATCTAAAGAGAGGAAGATCCTTAATCAGGTGGATAACCAGCTGACACAGATGACTGCTGCAATGGGCTCTGCTGTGTCAGAAAGTGTGAGGATGGCACAGGATAGGACAGTCTTCAAATCTGTTGTTCATAGGGTCGCTATGAGTTGTACTTGACACAACAGCATCTAACAACAACCTGAGTGATGATACTCTTATTTTAGGAGCCTAGGCCATCACTGTTGTTAGGGGCAAATGAATTGAGAACTTAAAAAATAAATAAATAAAGAGGCCATAAGTTAAATAGTCATTTCTCCTACATAAATGCTGTTGTGATCAGCCACGGATAATGTAAGCTGGCTCAGAAAGAATCTACAGATTGTCATCCTACAGACTAAACGTAATTCCTTGATTGTCTAGCCTAGTGTAGTGTCATATTTCTTCAGTATGTCTTCATTTCCTGCCACTTTACCTTGCAAAATGTTTCCCCTTGAACTTGACTAAACACCAGGCACTCTGCCACAACATTAGTACTCCCAGCAAGTGTACATTTTCTATCACAAGAAAACTATCTCACCACATCTGTTTGTTCTGTGACACTACAAGCCTCAGAAGAGGTGAAAAATTTCTTAAAATAAACCAATAGCTTGCTGTATTTTAATTGCAAAATGCACTAGAATCTCTTATGTATCACTGGTTAAGTTGCAAGCCATTGTTTGTTTTTTTTGTTTAATGAATCTGTTAAAAATATTGAGCTCGCAAAACAATTACATTGTGACTTCCCCTGTTTATACCTCATATAATCTTTGACTTTGAAGAAAGGCTACACAGAAGTTTATAAATTCAGGCCAGAACCATATCAAGATTCATGAAGACTAGAAACTCATAGAGGATCTTACAGGGATAGCGAAAGGAATTTCAAATATTAATTTTTCACATTCTATAAATCAACAAGTGTTGAATCTAACAGTTCCATATGAATTTCCATATCCATGTTCAATACAAGAACATTTTTAGAAAAAAAAAGAACATTTTTAGAGAAAATAAATAAATTTTTTTAAAAAAATCAGTACTTGGCTCAATTACTGGTTTAAATTAAGTGTATAAGACAATGGACTTGTCCCTTCACTAAAGCATAAGAAATGAAGTCATACTTTATACAAACCCACAGGAATTTTACAACAGTTTCACCTCACGGAGTAAAATGTATCTACATATCTGTATCTCACTATGTCTATGTCTATGTCTATTTCTATCTATCTACCCATCCATCCATCCATCCATCCATCCATCCACCTGTCAGGAAAGTAAATTTAATGAACTCCCTGAAACCCTCAGAAAAAAAATTATGGGAAGACACATGCTCACTAGATACATTTCAATGGTGGTTACCATAGAAACAAGTTGGTAGGCTTCACTTTTTTTATTTTTATCTTTTGATAAAATATTAAATTTCTTAGAGTATTTTGCATATATATACACACACACACACACACACACACATACATACATACAAAAGCACAACTGTAGATTTCCATTTGAAAATGTTTACATTATTTAAACTAGTATCCATTTCTAGGTTACTAATATGTTGTTGCTGTTGTTGAGTACCACTGAGTTGGAGCTGACCCGTAGCTGACCCTTTAGAGGGTTTAGTAGAATATGACTCATATGACTCATAGCAACCCTGTGAACAAAAGCTATGAACACTGTTCTGTCCTGCACCATCCTTACACTTTTTGACACTCAAGAGACCACTGCAGCAGTCACCGTGTCAATCCACCTGGTTGAGGGTCTTCCTCTCCATTGCTGACCCTCCACCCTTCCCGACATCATGTCCTTCTCCAAACAATAGCACCTCCTAGCACCATGTCCAAAGTATGTGAGGCAAAGTCTCATCCTTCTTGCCTCCAAATGAACTACTTCATCTCTGATGGGTGACAACTCATTTCATTTCAGTTCTTTCTTTTATTTAGTGGAGTTGTTGACAACCTTCCTGCACATGTATAATTCAGAGGTCAGTCAGAGATTTAGACAATATTTATACACAAAAACTTATTAGTAAAAAAAATACATACATGCTATATCACTTTCCGACACGCCAGAGCCCACTGCGGCAGTCACTGTGTCTGTCAATCCAGTTGAGGGTCTTCCTCTCCTTCGCTGACCCTCTTCTCACCAGAAGGGAGTTCTTGTGGCTTAATGATAAGGAACTGTGCTGCCAATCCAAAGATATGCATTTCAAATTCACCAGCAGTTCCATGGGAGAAAGGCAATCTGTTGTCATGTGATTTACTGTCTCTGAAAATCCACTGGAGGGTCAGCTAAGTGTTGGTTCTGACTTGATGGTACCTAACTATCTATATATATCTCTTCATGTATATATGTCTATTCCAAGTTTTACAGTCTCTCCTATGCTTTCTGGTTATTTCATACTGGGAAGACGCTAAGATGATGGTGGTAAAGACATAAAACAAACAAACAATACAAACAAAAATGTAAAAAAAAAACACCCTCACAATCTTGGGTACAAACTAGGAATCTAAAGAAATGAACTTTGTCTTATATGCAAGAAGCTCATCATGGCTTTCAAACCACTAATGCTAATGTTTCGCAGGACAACTAACTAAACAAATCTAGTATGTGGTTTTTAAATTTGTCTTGGTCTTCTTATGACATGATAGTGCTTTCTCACATTATAAGAAAGACTGATATTTCATCCTCAGGGGATTATTGTTGTTGTGTTCCGCAGAATCAAAAACAACCCACAGCGGACCCTCTAGTGGGTTTTCAGAGGCAGTTAAGTGCATGGGAGGAGACTGTCCCTCCTTCTGCATAGTAGCTGGTGTCTCAGAACAGTGTGCCTTCGGGACTGCAGCACAGCTTCTCGACACTAAGCCACCAGAGCTCCCTATCTTTGAGGATTTGGAATTGTAATAGTGCAATGTGTAAAGCACAACAGATATCTTCTTTTCATTTTTATTTAATAATGTATTAGCTTTCAGCCTTAGAATCCTTAAAAGCACATACTGTACTTCTTGTTTTGAAAATTAATACACATTTTGACACAGGACGAGAACAGCAAAGTTAAAAATGGACTTAATAAAATGCTGTTCTTAAAGAATAATGAAAAGCAATTTAGATGTTGCACAAGATCAGAAGTCATTAAGGGAACTGCTGATCAATGATACAATGTTACTGCATTACAATCCATTTTGCTCTTGTTGACATTATGTATGTACCAGTGAGTTGAAAATGACTCATAGTTGAGCCTCCAGTAGATTTTCAGGGCCAGAATATGGGAGTGGATTGTCCATCTTTCTTCCACAGAGCAGCTGGTAGATTTGAACCACTTATAGAAAGTGATAGCTTTTAAGTCTACAGCACAGTTCCTTACTACTAGGCCACCAAAACCCCCTTTACAACCAACAGACAACCCAGAATGAACCCAGGCAGTATGGCAGACACAGCCCAAGACTTGAGCTCACTTATCTAAACAGTCCATGAGCCACAAACTTGGTAATCTTTAAAACTGGTGTTGGTGATTTCACCTTTCTTTTTTTTGGGTTTTTTTTTTATCATTTTTGTGTGAGTGTACCGTCAAATCAGATCTGACTGGTACAGGAGGAGATTGTCCCTCCTTTCCCGGCAGAGCATCTGGTGGATTCGAACCGTGCACCTCTGGGATTGTAGTTGCAGCTCCTTGCCACTAGGCCACCAGAGCTCCCCGTGATTTCACCTTTCTAACACCTGGGAATGGCCTGGCATTCAAAGAAGAACTTTAATTCCCTTCAAATAATGAATACGGCAACAACTCTTCTGAGACATAAGAAATAAATCACATTAACAGCTGAGAGAGACTCTGAACTTTCTGTTTGAAGGTCAGCTTGAGAAGAAAACAAGACAAAGATCAACTGAAAATGTCAAGAATGAGCCTGAGCCAGGTCTTGGCTCTGAATTACAGCAAAGTCCAAATAAGACAGTAAAGAACAGTGCCACTCTATAAAGTACCAGGATTTCCTTTAATAT
>NW_006399763.1:32392681-32397681 GCF_000299155.1 Elephantulus edwardii | reverse complement strand
GAGAGAGAGAGAGAGAGAGAGAGAGAGAGAGAGAGCGTGTAGGTGTTTATAATGAAACCTGTGACAACCAAACTGGACAGGACCATAATGTTTTTCTGGAACTCGAAAGCCTTTTTGTCTTTCACAAGGTACAGCTCACTATTTTTCTATCACTTTCTATTAGTGGAAAATACCTACACTTTCCTTCTCTGTCAGGTTTCTGCCTTACTGAGGTTCCAGATATCTTGGTTTTTACTTGAGGGGTGTGTGTGCACATAATATATATGCGTCGGTAATGTATCCATTAACAATACTACGTAACATGTACTCTATGTACATACTTAGATCTATAGCTATATATGACTAAGAGATGAATTTAAGCCTCATATGACTAAGAGATGATGGTTATCTCTGACAGGATCAAAGGTCATGTTTGTTTTTCTGTTTTTAACAAAGCTTTCAGCATAGATGTGTATTACAGTAAGGGAAAGGTGTGTGCACACACGTGGCTGTGTATAGTAGCTCTTTTTAAAAATTTAAAGGAACACCAAATAAATATCAAACAGTGGAATGAAGATGAAAAAACCAAAAGATATGAAACCCCAGAGCAAAATCTACCACTACTTCACATTTGCCAAATATCATAAAGACATCAATTCATCCTAACATGTCAGAGGTATGATCTAAAGTTTAAATTGCTATTTAACAATTTTTATTATTCTACTTAAATTAGTTATGTAGTACACACACACACACACAAAGTTCACTTAAAAATATTCTGAAATGAATGAAAAATATATTGTGCTTTCTAACATTTTTTATCAACTGAGTTGGATATACAATAAACCCTTTCCAGAACTTATGTCGTCATATAAATAGTAGAAAATACAACGTAAAAGTAATTTTAACATGAATGGAAAAGGTTTCATGCTTTAAGGAGATAAATTTTACTCAAAAACTTTAATTCAAAATAGAATTACTAATGTAATTAATATGGCAATAACTTTTTCACGTATGTTGTTTGGAAATAGGAATTAAACCAAAACCCTAACCTGCAGCCACCAAGTTGGTTCTGACTCTGAGTGCCCCATGTGGTACAGGAGGAGAACCACTCCATTGGGTCTTCATGGCTGTACTGTCAAAGGAACAGATCCTGTTTGTCCTGCAGTGCTGCTGAGTCAGTTCAAACCAGCAATCTTTAGGTGAGCAGTTGAGTGTACACACAGTTTGTGTCACCATGCTCTTCAGCTAGACTGATTAAATACCCTGCTACTATCTATGGAAAATAACAGTTTCCTAGCCCATCATTATATAACAGAACATTACAAGAATCACAAATTAAAGAAGAAACAGTCCAAAAACCTTATTCACCATGAAAATAAGAATGCAACCTTATTTTCAAAACCATACCACACAATTACACAAAATGAACTACAACTCATGGCATGTGCATTATCTGTTTTGTGGATTCCAATTCAACTCAAAATTATTGCCACTGAAATTAAACTGCCTTACAGCTAAGCCTCCACTGGGTTTTGGAGGTTCTAAATCACACTTGAGGGGCATTCCCATCTTTCTCCTGAGGAATCGTAGGTGGATTAAAATCTCCAGTCACACGTGGCCTTTGGTTTGACAGTGCAAAACGTCTTATGAACTAGGCCACCAATGGAATAGATGTTGACTCATTCATTAATTTCACTCTGTCAGGAACAGATTCCTACATTCCGCATCACAAACGTCTACGGGCTATGCGATCACAAGCAAATGTCAATTTTGCTGGCAGCCAATTATAACTAACACGCTCAATCTGCTAATTACCAATAAAATATTACAGTGATATTTCCAAAGCTAAAGATATATTATGTTTGGATTCTTTCCATCACTCTTCTTTATGAGACTGGAAATGAAAGGCTAAATGTATTTGTGGTTCACACACACAAACAATTCAACTCATTGCCTCTAAGTCAGTACTGACTCATTGCTGATCTCCAGGAGATTTAATAAGGCTGTAAATCTCAAAGGAGACTGCTTATCTTTATCCCACAGGGCAGATGGTGGATTTGAACTACTTACCTTTGAGGTGGCAGCACATCTCTACTTTGGCCACAGAAATGTCTCTACTCTGGTGGCGTAGTCTATAGAGAGTTGTACTGTTAACCTAAAGGCCATGCCTCTCTTGATGGTTCAAATCCACCAATGGTTCCCAAAGAGAAAGAGGACTAACCTACAGATTTACTGTATGTAACTGGGAGCCCTTCCCACTGTATAACTGGTAAGCTATATAAATGACCCAAATGCAAAATCACTTCCCTCAAGTCAACTAACATAGCTAACCCTTTATTGGTTTCTAGACTGTAAATCATATGAGAGACTGCCCATCTTTCTCCTTCAGAATCAATCAATGTTAGATTTAAACCACCAGAGAAGTTTAGTCTTTGGGTTAACAGTGCAGTTCCCTATGAATTATGCCACCTGATCTTTTTATCTAAGAAAAAGACAATTAAATGAACAGCTTAGAGTATGTCCAAACTTCAAGGACAAATCAGCTAAGTAACTCAGGAGTCCCAGTTGTTGAATTTTAGGAAAGTCAAATAACTAATAAAATCTCAAGACGGGTAGCCTGTCATGAAAATCAAGTCTAAAGGCCCTGATAGTTACTCAATATAATAAAATAGTTTAAAACATTATCTTAGTGAAAACAATAATTCCAAAGTATTAACAAAAAAGATATTTTGGTACTATTTTCAAATACAATCTCAACAAAGTCTACACGAAACTTTGGAGAAAATGTTTCATGATCAAGGTAGCAAGAATCATTTTAACTATTCAGTTGATGTTAGCTATTTAGATCATAAAAGATGTGTAATGGTAACAAAAGAAAACAGTCACTTTTCTCTGAAGACATTTTCTGATAAGCATTTGGCTTTTATGTATTATTTCTTATCTCCACACTTCTTCTAATGTTATAATTATTGTATTCCATTTCTCTTGAACTTTAATGCTTAGCATCTTTGAAGAAATAAAATCTATCAATTTAGCAAAAAATATTTTTCTCATCATTTTAAGCATTTTCTTTCTCATGAACAGATTTACTAGTAAACAGTGTCCCCTCCCAACAAATAAATAATATGTATGGAGTGAGGTGTGGATCTTGCTTGAGTTTTATGCAGATAGTTTTTCAATTTCACCAACACCATTTGTTTAAAAGGCTGTAGTTTCCCCCTTATTTTCTCTCCGTGTCAAAAATCAGTTGACCATATGTAGATGGGCTAATTTTTGGGTTCTCCATTCCAATGATCTATGTGTCTGTCATTGTATCAGTACCACAATGCCTTGACTATGACATAGTATAGTAGGATTTAAAATCAGGGAATGAGATACCTCCTACCTTGTTTCTCTTTTTAAGGAGTGTGCTGCTTATTCGGGGCCTCTTTCCATTCCAAATGAAATTGGAGATTACTTCTCTCCATCTCGTTGGAGAATGGAATTGTTATTTGTATTGGGATTGTGTTGAACATGTAAACTGCCTTTGGTAGTATTGTCTTTTTCACTATATTGAGTCTTCCTATCCAAGAGCAAGGTATATTCTTCCATTTCTCCAGGTCTCTTTTTGTTTCTTGTAGTAATGTTTTGCAATTTTCATTTTTTTAAATTAATTTCAATTAACATCTACAGAGATTTTGGACTTCCATTCATTCACTGTTGCACTTTTCACCCCACCCACTCCACCCCCACCCCCAGTTCGCTCCTCTCCTTGAAAAGCAAAAGAAAAACTCCTTCATTGGTACACAATCCCCCTGCACACCCCCACCCCGAGTATACTACACTCTGCAACCCACATTCTGGACTCTTACAATAATCATAATGCCCTAAATGCAATTTTCTTTTAATAGAGCCTTTGTGCTTCTAGTTAGATTTATTCTCAAGTATTTACTCTTGTGATTAACTATCATGAAGGGTATTGTTTTTCTTACCTCAGCTCTGTATTCTGTTTGTTACTATAGAGAAAACCAAGTGCTGGTTGTATGTTGATCTTGTATTCTGTCACTTTCCTGAACTGGTCAACTATATCCAGTACTTTTCCTGCTGAGTCTTTAGGGTTTTCTAAGTATACTATCATGTCATCAGCATATAGAGATAAGTGGATCAAGGAGCTAGGACTAAAACCAACGACTATAAACTTCATTAGAGGAAAGGTTGGAAAAATTCTAGAAACCCTAATCCACAACGTAAACAGTCTTCCAAGCACCCTGAAAAACCTACAACCAGGAGAGGATAAAATAGATGAATGGGATCTTTCTAAGAAGCAAATCCCTATGCACATCCAAAAACTTCTCCAATAAGGTAAAAAGGGAAACTACAGACTGGGAAAAAATATTTGGTAATGACATGCCTGGTAAGGGACTTTTATCTAGAATCTATAAAATACTTGAGCACCACAACAAGACAAAGAACCCAATTGAAAAATGAGCACAAGATATGAACAAACACTTCATCAAAAAAAAATCACCATCCAGATGCCAAATATTTGAAGAAATGTTCAAAATCTCGGGCTCTAAGAGAGATGGAAATCAAAACAACTATGATATCTCACCCCAGTAATAGCAAAATTTAACAGAAGAGCAAACAACAAGTGCTAGCAAGGTTGCAGAGAAAGTGGAACCCTTATTCACTGTTGGTGGGAGAGTAAAATGGTGCAACCACTATGGAAGACCGTAAGGCGCTTTCTCAGAAAGATGGAAATAGAAATACCATTTGACCCAGCAATTCTACTACTGGGAATGTACCCTAAAGAAATAATAAGTGCCACTCAAGCAGATATATGCTCAGCCATGTTTATTGCAGCTTGGTTCATAATAGTAAAGTTGTTGTTGTTGCTGTTGTTATGTGCCGTCGAGTCGCCTGCGACTCATAGCAACCCTATGTAAAACAGCCCTAAACTCCGCTCTGTCCTGTGCCAATCGCACTGTCTCTGACACTGCCATCCCAATTATCCCAGTCACTGAATCAATCCACCTCAT
>NW_006399763.1:32388548-32389806 GCF_000299155.1 Elephantulus edwardii | reverse complement strand
AGCATTTGTGCCCAATGGCACAAAGTTCAGCATCACAGCAACCCCATTTCACCCAAAATACAGGAATAAATGTCATGGACTAATTCAACTATGTTGCTTAGTCCGTAACAAGTTGTGCTGTTAAACCTAGAAGCCAGTATCTTTCATAGTTCTTACCCACTAGTGGCTTGAAAAAGATAGACAGTGATTTACAGTCTCCTAAACCCAATGGAGGGTCACTAGGATTCAAAGTTGACTCAATGGCAGTGACTGATACTGTTGTTGTTGTTAGAGGTTGCCAAGTTGAGTATGTTTCAGATAGATCCTATGAACAAAAGAATTGAACCCTGCTCTATCCTGCACCATCCTCACATGTCCTGACACACAAGAGCCCATTGCAGCAGTCACAATATCAATCCACCTGGTTAACGGTCTTCCTCTCCTTCGCCAACCCTCGATCCTTCATAGCATCATGTCCTTGTCCGAATAGCTCCTCCTAACAACATGCCCCAAATATGTGAGATGAAGCCTCATCATTCTTGCCTCCAAAGAGCACCTGGATGCACCCTCTCCAAGACATGTTTGTTCTTTTGGACTCCCATGGGATATTCTATGCTCCCATCCAATATCACGGCTCAAAGGCAACAATTATTCTTCTGTCGTCCTTCTCACGTTGTTCCGCTATCAGACACACAGTAAGTATTCAGAAAAACTATGGTCTGAATCAGATGCACTTTAGTCTTCAAACTGACATTATTCCTCAATAATTTGGAGTGGTCCCTAACTGCTGGTACCAAGGATGTTAACTATGGATCTAAGTAAGATGAAGCTTTTGACAGTTTCAATCTCCTCTCCATCCATCATGATGTTGCCTATTCGTCCAGTGGTAAGAATCTTTGTGTTCTTGAAACAGATGCAATCCAAAGAATGCATTCCTTGATCTTCTGCAAGAAGTGCTTCAAAAAAGCTCTCACTTTCAGCAAACAAGGTTGTGTCATCTGCATAGCACAGGTTATTGATGAGTCTCCCTCCAATCCTGATGCCACACTTCTGTATTATGTATTAAATACTATACGTCCATTCCCAAGAAAGGTGATCCAACAGAATGTGGAAATTATCAAACAATATCAATAATATCTTGTTGTTGTTGTTGTTGTGTACTGCTAAATTGGAACCGACCCATAGCTAACTGAATTCTTCGATTACCTGGGGAGATGGGAGGGGTCTGAGACTGGCCTCTAAGCTGCCCAGCTTTCAGCTAGTCGGATACCTAACCCCT
>NW_006399763.1:32329078-32387747 GCF_000299155.1 Elephantulus edwardii | reverse complement strand
GACTCTATGAAGAAGAATGGGGCATCAGGATCAGAGGAAGATTCATCATTATGAAGACTCGGCATTATGGAGATGACACAACCTTGCTTGATGCAAGGTTGAGAAAACTTGAAAAGCTTGCCTGCTGTAGATGATAAAAAAAAAAAAACAAACCACAAACAAACCAAGAAAACTACAGCATTCCATATGTATTGCACCACTGGGCCAGTAAGCAACTCCATGATAGATGGGAAAAGGGTTAAAATTGTCAGTGATTTCATCTTACTTGGATTAACAATCAACGCCCAGATTGGAACCAGCAGTCAGGAGATCAGGAGAAATACTGCATTGGGCAAGTCGATTGTCAAGGACCTCTCCAAAACACTGAAGGATAATGATATCAATTTGAAAACTGAGGTGTCCCTGATTCAGGCCATGGTCTTTTCAATTGCTTCCCATGCATCTGAGAGATGGACCATGAATAAAGATGACAAACGAAGAAACGATGCCTTTGAGTTGTGTTGTCTGAGTACTGAATATTTCATGGACTGCCTAAGAACAGGTATGTCTTGAGAAGGTGCAGGCAGAGTGCTTCTTAGAGGCAAGATGGTGAAGGTTCATCTCTTATATTCTGGGCATGTTACTAGGAGGGACTGCTCCTTGGAAAGAGACATGATGCTTGAAAAGGTGGTGGGTTAGTCAAAGAGAGGAAGACTGCCTATGAGACAGAGTGACTTCAGCATAGGCTCAAGCGTGTCACAGAAGATAATGATGGCACAGGATAGGACTGGGTGCAATTCTGTTGTTCAAAAGGTCGCTATGATTCATACTCGACTTAATGACACCTAACAACAGCAACAATAACAGTGTTGGCAGTTCTGGTGGCCTAGCGGTAGAGATGCACAGCCAATCCAAACTCAGGTTAACTGGATCCACAAGGAGTTCTGTAAGAGAAATATGGGCAGTTTCTTCCCTTCTGGTTAGAGCCTCTGAAAACCTGGTACGGGGTAAGCTATGCGTCAGTTCCAACACAACAGGACTGTATAACACCCCAGCATACACTAGTGCATCATCTATACTCTTTTCACTATTCTAAGTGTTTCACCTACATTCTTTACACTAGTCTCATGAGGTAATTACTATTCTCATATAACAGACTCAAATTTGGAGCTCAGGAAACTCAAGCAGGGGCTCTGTTACATTTTCCCCAACTTCTCTCCTAGAAACTAGTCTCATTGCAGAACTCTTCTGTGTAAGAACAGAGGCAAAAATTCTTGTGAACATACTGCTGCTTACTTGGATGAACAAGTGTCAATGGGTTTGGGGTCTCTTACTATGCGCAATGCCCACTTGCAAGAAGTGTTGTAGGACCCATTCTCTGATGCCATACCTGGAACATCCCACGACTGAAAACAGACTCAGCTCCCCTCCTCAAAGCTGCTGCTGAGGATCTTCCCTGACCCGTCAACTACCCTCAAAGGTCATCTTCCTGAACCCTGAGATTAACTAAGCATGAATGACAATTACTGCCTGAAGTTTTAATTTGGCAAAGATATTTCAGTTATTTTTTAATAAACTGATAAAAATCTTCTATGCACTGCTATCTCCCCTTTAGGATATCATTTCATTTTTTAAACAAAGTGAACATTTCTAAATTGATTGACAATGATTTGTTCTGCCTTTAGTATGTAAGTATAGCATAGAAATATATATATATACATAATAATTTGTATCATTCACTAGTTTAGTTAGCACCATTATCATAAATATGACTTCACACTTGACTATGGGGTGATTAGTAATAATGTAAATTTGTAGTAAGTAAAGCCTGAATTTTAGCATTTTGACTAAAAAAACAAAACAAAAATAGGAATTGAGACTAAAAAGAGTAAAATCAAAACAAAACCAAACAAACATAAAAACCCAAGACAAAACCCTGTGAAGACTTGTTCTCCACAAATCTCTCTGAAAGGTCCGTGGGCTTAGAACCTCACTCTGTGACAATAAGCTGGCAGGACAGTGTAACAGGACACAAAGAAGTGAGTGGATGACATCTCAAGAAGTTATCGAGGTAAGAGAAGGGAAAGGAAGTGGCAGAAGTTAAATTTGAGTGATAAACTGATGCCCTGACTCTAAATGATTATTTATGAAATAGAATGCTCTGAAAGTACTTTACAGGACCCAGACTGATAGGAGTCAGGACTCACTAAATCAAAATTAACCTTAAATGCTATGAACAGAAGCCCAAGGGTCCTCATTCTGTCCCATCTCTCTGTGCCTCTACCACATTCTCTTGCCCATTACACTATATGCATGAAATAGGCATAAAGCAGAGTAAGGAAAAATATTTTTGTGTCTTTATCATTGCCAGTGAGTTGAAAGCGACTGAGAGTTCATCCTCCACTGGGTGAGGCTCTAAACTGTAAGGGAAACAACGACTCATCTTTCAAAGACCCACTTGTGGATTAGAACTGCTCTGAATTAAGAGCACAACTTTCTATAGACTACACAATCAGAGCTCCCTAAAAGGGTCACAGAATTTTAAAAACATTACTAAATATAACAGTAAATCTGAATCACAAAATTATAGTTCATAACAAACTGTGAGGAACACTGATACTCCAAAAAGCAGGTTCCCCTGGAGTGTTGATGGTGCAGTGATTCAGCAATGGGATACTAACTGAAAGTTGACAGTTCAAACCCACCAACCCACTCAGCAAAAAAAGATGCGGCAGTTTGCTTCTACAAAAAAATTAGAGTCTCTGTCCTTTAAGGTCTGTACATGTCAGGATCAATTCAATGGTAATAGATTATGTTATAGTTGTTGTTATGTGCCATCGAGGCACTTGCAGCTAACTCACAGCGACCCTAAGTACAACAGCCCTAAACCCTGTCCTATCCTGAGCCAGCCTTATTGTCTTACACACCTGTCCCCATTACCCCAGTCACTGACTCAATCCATCTCATCTAGAGTCATCTTCTCTTGTGCTGTCCCTCTACCCTCTCAAGCATGGCATCCCTCTCCAAAGACTGGTCACTTCTTGCAACATGTCCAAAGTACATCAGATGAAGCTTCAAAATCCTTGCCTCCAATGAGCACCCAGATTTCACTCTCTTCAGGGTGGATCTGTTTGTTCTCTTAGCAGTCCTGGTATGTTCTGTACTTTTCTCCAGGACCACAGTTCAAAGGCATCGATTCTTCTTCTATCATCCTTAGTCACGGTTCGGCTCTCTGCTGCACAGTGGATTTTAGAGTATCTCTAATACTAATGTGATAGTTAAATAAAATTTGATCAGAAAAATTAAAATTTTTACTAAATTAGTATTATATGTAGAAGTATTCAAGAGAAATCTAATATTAATATCCTATGAAAGTTTCCTTTACATATCCATACAAAGTCTTGCCTGAATTCTGGCCTGCAAGATTTGCATTTTTTACTCTACAGATAAGTTATAAACTTCAAACACAATTTCTGTTTTAAAGAATACTATAGCAAACTGGGGAGGGCTGGGCAGGGAGAAAAGTACAACAATGAATGAATGGAAATCCGAAATCTCTGTAAATGTTCATGAAAATTATTAAAATTTAAAAAATAATTTAAAAAAGCATACTATAAAATATTTTACCAGTTTTACATTTATAATATAGAATAAAAGATGGAGTACAAATCACTGTGCATAATAAATTAATACAGTGTTAAAGTTGTGAGGAGAGACCGGTCCTTAGAGAGGGACATCATGCTTGGGAGGGTGGAGGGACAGCGCAGGAGAGGAAGGCCCTCTATGAGGTGGATTGATTCAGTGACTGGGATAATTGGGATGGGAGTGTCGGAGACAGTGCGATTGGCACAGGACAGAGCGGAGTTTAGGGCTGTTGTACATAGGGTCGCTATGAGTCGCAGGCGACTCGACGGCACATAACAACAACAAAAAACAAAAGTGTGAAGAGTCACACTTTTGTTTGGAGAAGGGAATTACAGCAGGAAAGTACTGTGTTAGGAGCATTTGGCCATTAACTAAAACACTGGTGGTTCAGACCTACCAACTGCTGTGCAAGAGCAAGACGAAGGGCTGTGTCGTCTTACTTTCAGCTGCAGAAACCCTATGAGGCAGCTCTACTTGGTCCTTCAAAGTTCCTACGTGTTGGAACTGACTTGATGGCAGTGAATCTGGAGAAATAAAGAAGTCTTAACATGACTGTTATCATCATTTTAACCATCAAAAACAATCCAAAGTCACTGCCTCTTAGTCAAGTACAACTCAGGGGGAAGAGAAAGGCTGCTGGTGCTCATCTTTGTCCCACAGAGCGCCTGTGCAAGATAATCCTCACCCATCTTTCAGTCATTTCCTCCTATTTTCCAGTCACCTTCCCATGACTCCTGATGGCCTAGCAATAAGAAGCTGCAATGCAAGGCCAAAGGCATGCGGTTTGAATCCACCAGTTGCTCTGAAGGATAAAGATGGGCCATCTTCTCCTGTGCAATTAACTGCCTCTAAAAACCCAGCTATGTGTCAGTTCAGACTCAACAGTGCATAATAACACTATGACTTGGTCAAAGAGAGTTAACTCCTGGAAAGTTTTTATCTCCATGCCTCACCTAGGATTTATCTACCCCTCCTACCCTCACCCCCCAGAGCTTTAACTGCTAAGAGTCTAGTCACTCCTTGAGGGACATTTTTTGATTCTTACTCTTCAGGATTTTTTTTTTCTTTTAAATTACAAAAATACTGAATATGCCCCACTGTCACACAGGAGAACACCAAACATCTCCTCTCATATCATGTAGAGTCTTTGAAAACCTGTTGGAGGGTAAGCTCAGTCGATTCCAATTCAACAGCATTTAGCCATCATCATCATCACCATCACACTGGGGACACAAATATGAACAGGATTTCACAGATTCTTCGAGCAGGCTATCATTCTAGCCATAGAAGACAGGTGTTTAAAATGCAACAACTAAAATTCCATGTGTTAAAGGAATGTGATCTAAGGGTTCCTGTGACTGACAGCACAACAGGAACATCTATATTGAGTCAACGAGCATCTGTCTCAAAAGGAACCTGAAGGAGTTAAACCACGTGATGACATGAGTTCCCAGAAGGGAATAATGGAGAGTTGAAGCATAGTAAGTTTTATAAATTGAATAAAGGTGAATGTAGCTAGAGTGCAGAGGTAGGGATGAAACAAGGGGACAGGGGACCAAATAGTGAAGGACTATGTGTGCTGTATTAAAGAAATGAAGTATTTTAGAGCTTCTTGTTAAAATCTCTTTCATGGTTTTTATCTTAGTAAGTGAAAGCAGTCATCACTGCTAGTTGCCTTCCAGTGGCTCCAACTCACAGTGACCTTACGTACAGTAGAAGGAATTGATGATCTTGGGCGAATCTTATGAGCTTTGACATACGTGAATCTTTGATACGCTATTATGTTAACATGACTCATTGAAAGTTTCTCTCCTTTTGGATGACCGTCAGCTTTGCCTTGTGTCCTTTTATAGGGTCTGATCTTGAAAGTAAAGTAAGACTAAATCTAGTGAGCTTCACTTTTAAGGATTATTGTAGTATACTTACTCCAAGACTGATTTACTCATTCTTCTGGGAGCTATATGGTATGATCAATATTCTTTATTTTTTAAATTCTTGTAGCTTTTATAACTTTATTAGTATTATAAATACTAAATAAATACAAATTATTTAGTATTATAAATACTAAATATAAATTAGTATTAGGAATACTTTATTAGTATTTAGGGGGAAAAGTAGCCTTCTTTCCCTCTTCTGCCCTCCCCAACACCGCAATTCAAATGCATCAGTTCTTCTTCAGTCATCTTTTTTCACTATCTTTCACATGCATATGAAACAACAGAAAAGACTATGGCTTGAACCAACAGCATTTTAGCTGTCAAAATGACACTTTTGCTTTTAGAATTTTTAGGCAGCCTTTTGTTACAGACTTTTCCCAATGCAGTACGAAATTTTATTTCCCCCCCATAATTTATTGTGTTTTTAGGTGAAAGTTTATACAGCAAATTAAGTTTCCATTTAACAATTTTTATACAAAGAGTTCCATGGCATTGGTCACAACTTTCCAAATGCATCAGCATTCTCATTGTTTCCACTCCATTTGTTCTGTTTCCATTGTTCTAGCTTCTCTTCTTCTCCCTGCCTTCTCATCTTTGCTTTTATGTAAATGTGGACAATTTAATCTCATGCAGTTGAAGGTTTAAGGATACATTACTTGTTGTTGTTGTTGTTATGTGCCGTCGAGTCGCTTGCGACTCATAGCGACCCTATGTACAACAGCCCTAAACTCCGCTCTGTCCTGTGCCAATCGCACTGTCTCTGACACTCCCATCCCAATTATCCCAGTCACTGAATCAATCCATCTCATAGAGTGTCTTCCCCTCCTGTGCTGTCCCTCCACCCTCCCAAACATGATGTCTTTCTCCAAGGACCGGTCTATCCTCACAACATGTCCAAAGTATGTTAGATGGAGCCTCAGAATCCTTGCCTCCAAGGAGCCACTTACATGTGATAATGTCTTTACAACCCAATCTTTTATTTGGCTCAAAAAATGACCTTTACTCCTTAAAAAGTTGAAAATAGAAATATCATTTGATCCAGCAATCCCACACTAAAGAATGATAAAGAATCCACAAAGTACTGCAGGACATGGACAGATCTAGAGGACAGCATGCAGAGTGAAGCCAGTTACAAATGAGGTAACAATTACAAAGAACTAAAGGAAGGTTAATCTGAAGATAGCATCATTCTTGGAGGGTTACCATGATTGGGAAAAAAAAAGGGTAAAATTAGTAACTAAATAACAGTTGCTAAAATGGGTTACAGGAAAGGCAATATACAAAAAGAGAATGAGCAAACATTATACATATGTTAATTAATGTTATAAAAATGTGTATGAACAGAACAATATGCTTTGTTAAATTTTCACTCAAATCACAATAAAAATATTTTAAATTTTTAAAAAACCAAAAGGCATACTAATACTAGGGTGATGGTAGTAATGGTTCTCTAGTCTCTTTTGGTCCATAGGTCTAGCCATTTTTAGGAATTCATATTTTGTTCTATAATTTTCTCACTTTCTGTCCATAACTTTCTACAGTGTCCCTGACCAGAATGGCTGTAGTAAAAGCCAGGCACAAACCAGGTCTTTTGGTCTCAGGTGAGAAGCAGCTGTACTTCACGTAGGCTATTAGTCTTATGGATTCTTATGGTTTCTTCTTTGAGGGTTTTTGGTTTCTTTTTGTTGTTTTTTTAATTTCTTCCGTTTTCTTTTGTTCCAGATGAACAGACGCTAACAGTTATTCCTCATATGGCCACTTCAGGTATTCCATCCAGAATCCCGGGTGTCTTCTTAAATCTCTCAGTATATTGCTTTCTTTTTGACGCTCAATCACTTTCTGTATCTTTCCTGGGGAATCTTTATACTCCCTCTGGTGGCACAGTCCATAGGGTGGTGCACTGCTAATCCAAAGGCTGCAATTTTTTTACGGTCTGAAGCCACTAGCAGCTCTATGGTAGAAATGTGTAATCTCATCCCATGTGATTTACAGCCTCAGAAGCTCACTGGAAGGTCAGGTACGACCTGGTACTGATGCCTCACCAGTAAGTATGAGATCTGAATAGACTATATTCACGAATACAGTATATACTGGCTTAGTCTAGTGACCAGATTCTCTCACAGAGCGTATTATTTGCTCAACAAATATCTGCTAAGGGAATGAATTAATACAGCACCTAATAGAACAATTTTTTATTTCACTTTGTTTCCCAAGGCGGTATATAGCACACTACTTACGCTCAAGTAACACCTGTTAACAGCCTATGTAAGTAAAATCTGGCCAACTGTTAAGTCTCACAGGAACACAACTCATAAGTAAGATTTCCTTTAGGGGATGGTTCTGCAGTGAGGAACCATACAGTCCACATTTTTCAGCAGAACAGCACTTCAGCGTACACCATCAGTTTTTAACAGATATTTAAGGAATCAACTATTTCACTAACCCACTGCTCTCAGTATTTAACACTCTTGATAAAATGGCTATCCTTGGAACTGGATACTTATACTTTGCATTTAATAAAAAGTACAAATAAATTAATCCATTCAATAGCTTTGAGTGCTTCCTATTCGCTATGAACTGGATAGATATATTAGGGTGCTCTGGTAGTTTTGTCCATAGGGAGTTGTGCTGCTAATCCAAAACTGGTGCCTCTCAGGACATTTGAACCCACCAGTGGCTCTTCAGCAGAAAGACCGTCAATCTTCTCCCATAACATTTACAAGACCAAAATCCCTCTGAAGGTCAGCTATGAGTCAGTTTTAACTTGGTAGCAATGAATTTAGATATACATACAGCAGACAAACTATCACAATTCCTGATGTGACTGAGGGTCTTAACAGAAGAGAAAAATATAAACAAGCCCACAGGTTGTTCTAATAATGGTTAAAGGAGAAAACAGCAGGAAAAAATATGAACAATGCAAAGGTGTGTCCATTCATCATACTTAATCTGTATGCTGAGTAAATAATCTGACAAACTTTTCTATGTGAAGAAGAATGTAGCAGCAAGAAGGCAGAAGACTCATCAACAACCTGTGATACATGGATGATACAACCTTGACTACCGAAAACTAAAAGTACTTTAAGCACTTCTTGATGAACATCAAAGGCTACAGTATTTAGTATTAATTATACCTCAACATTAAAGAAAACAAAAAGTCTCACGACTGAGCATCATGATAAGAGAAGAAAATATTGACAATGCCAAGTGTTTTATTTTACTTGAGTCTACAATGTCCACCAAATCAGCAGTGAAGCTATCAAACAATGCACTGCATTAGGTAAATCTGCTTCAAAAGACCTCTCTAAAGTATCAAAAAGTGAAGATATTAGTTGGAGAGCTAACATGTGGCTGACCCAAGGCATGGGATTTTTCTTTCAATTACGTTAAAAGAACAAACAAATCTCTCCTGGAGAAAGTGCAACCAGAGTGCTCCTTAGCAGGATGGCCAAACTTGGGTCTCACATACTTTGAGTATGAGGTGAGGAGGATGAGGAGGAGGGGTTATTCCCTGGAAAAAGGCATCATACTTGAGAGGGTGGAGAATCAGGGAAAGAGAGGAAGGCCCTCAATGAGATAGATGACTCAGTGACAGTAACAATGGGCTCAAGTACGTCAGGGATGATGATGATATAGGCCAAGGTTCAGATCCACTGTTCATAAGATTGCTATGAGCATATTAACACTCACCAGAACAACAACAAATGCGTCTTAGGAGAAAAGTACAATCAAAATGCTACACTGCTCCTTCGAAACAAAGATAATAAGACTTCATCTCTCATACTTTGGACATATTATCAGGATGGACCAATCTCTAGAGAAGGATATTGTGATTGATAAAGCAGAAGGTCAGAGAATAAGACGCTCTTTACAAACACAGCCTAACTCAATGGCTGACAAAATGGACTCAAGCATGGCACTGACTGAGGAGGGAGCCCAGCAGGATAATGACCTGTAGTAAATCAGGTCACTATGAGTTGGCACCAAGCTGACAGCACTCAGTAACAAACAGGACAAAGGGTGATTATTAATGATAGTGACCTGAAGACGTTTCTCAGAGGAAGCAATGTTTAAAAGGTTACAATTTTAATACATACCAACCTTCAAAGCATTCTGACTAAAGTCAGTAACAAATGGAAAAATCTTATTTAGAATAGGCAATGTGTAGAGAACAAAACAAAGTATCACAGTGGGTACCAGAGGCGGGAGAACAGGGTGAGTTGCTGTTACCAATGGTTTACAACATTATATATGTGTTTAGCATTATTCACTTGTTGTTTGCCATTGAGTTAGACATGACTGATAAAAACATTAAACTGATAAATTTTTTGACACACATCCTTTTACAATAATTTTTAAAATGAGAAAGGAAAAGAAGAGAGGGAGTTAAAAAATAGGTGGGTCTTTGTTTTGTTTTGTTTTAAAAAAAAAAGTAGAGAATGGCGAAGCAAAAATGTTCAGGAGCCTCTGAGAAAAGTTTGACCTGGGTGATAATCTGGAACCATGTTAAAGAAAGGTAATGCCTATCTATGTCTGGAGAACCTGGCTGGGGCCAGGTCAGCAGAGCTCTGTGGACTCTGAGGAGGTGCCTGGTCTCTGTGTTACACAAAGCACATGGGGTCAGTGAGAAACTGAATCAGGTGGCTGCTTCATTTTTACTTTGTCATAAGCATCCAGACTACAGAACTCTCTTTTATTTGATTTATGCTTCTCAATTAGAACTCTGGTGGCATAGAGCACACAGAGAAGTACACTGCTAACTCAAAGGTTTTGTGCAAATTAGAGCCCTCTGAAAACCTGCTGGAGGGTCAACTATGAGTCACTTCTGACTCACCAGCAATGAGTTTGAACTTTCTGTTGAGTTCCTCATAAGGTATAGAATCAAGAGAGTGACAAAATTTAATAAGGTATTACATACTTTTCTACCACCAGAGAATTCAAACACGAGAATGTTGGTATCTCAGGGAAACAGTGGAGATCTTTCAGGAGATTTATCATCTCTGATTCAGAGGTAAAGTCTGTCTTGTGGTATGGGAAAGAGTGACTAGGTAAGGTCATTTTTCGCTATCACTTTTCAGAAGACAGGTCAGAATCATAAAGGAAATGACTCAAGATGCCACATTTTAGAAGATGGGCAACCGTCTCTGCTGTGGGTGCTGACTGAGGGTTTGTCAAACACCATCTGAAAGAGACGATGCACTCCTGCATTTTGCTATAACCAAGTACTGTTAAGGTGTGGCCAATTAACAGTCTTGACAGGTGACGTGGCTTTCCTTCAGAGCTGCAAGTCCCCTTTCCCTAGGAGAAAGTAGACTTCAGAATATATTTTATGCCAAATTCTAATAATTCTAGCAGATGAGTTGTGTGTGACTACTATACTAAAAGCTTTTATTCCAATATTTCAAATATATCAGCATCACCCATGATTTAAAAAGTTTTAGTTGAGCTTCTAGACCAAGATGAAAAGCTTGGCAATCTACTTCCAAACATAAGCCAATCCCAACTTCATGGGTCACAAGAAAACACTGTCACTCTCACTGGACATATCATCAGGGAAGATTCATTGGCAGGGAAGGACACTATGCTTGTTAAGTAGAGGACAATGAGGGAGGCCCCTGGTACAACAGCTACAATGATGGATGTGAACATGTCAGTAATCAAGAGGATAAAGGAAGACTAGGTAAAGGTTTGTTCAGTGGTACGTAAGATTGCCATGAATCAATGTGACAACATCTTTCTATTCTCTCTACTAATACTTAAATAAAAAAGAAAGTGTTCATAGGAGCATCTTAGTAAACATAATGGGGGGCGAGGGGAAGTTGAACCATAAGTAGTACTAACAGGCTTTATTCAGAAGGAAAGAAATTCTTTAACTATTTACATTTCCCCAGAAGAATAGAGTCACTTGAAAGAAAATTTCACAAACTTGATAGGGCATGGACTACAATTTACTTCACAGGTGGTAGGTTTTTCAGTGAATGACATGCTTTCCACCCAGCCACAGATTGCTGGCCATTTCCAAATACTCTTCAACTGACCTTTTAAAAGTCTCAAAAAGAGGTGATGTACATTTTCAGTGGAACATACACTGCTCCACCAATTTTGGCAAATATTGATCTTGACCTGAACTTCTGATGTTTAAAAGAAACAAGATGATTCACAAGCATCTTAAAAGTACATTTTGAAAGCCAGCTCCAAACGAAAGCAAAAAGGCTTATTATCAATCTTTGCTACATTCAGGGTAAAACGTTTAAATAACCTCATTCCTTCTGCCATCTAATTCATTCACTGCCATTAGATTCGAACTGATTCATAGTTGACCCTCCACTGGGTTTCCAATCATACGTGAGAAGATTGCCCATCTTTCTCTCAGTGGATCTGAACCTTGAGAGAGAAGTACAGCCTTTGAGTTAGCAGCATGACTGCCGACAGACTATACTACCAGAGCTACACCAAATAGATTAGTTTCTGTTTTGGATTAAAAACAATTTTACTTGACAAAAATAAGAATTTATAAATAACAAAAGTATGTGTTCAATTTTAATTCTAAAGGTTGACAAGCTGAACCCCAGAGGCACCACAGAAGAAAGACCTGGCAGTTTACATCCATAATGATTAGAGCCAAGAAAACCAATGAAGCTCAGTCCTAACCTGCAATGCGTGGAACTGACTCAAAAGCAATGAGTCTGGAGGTTTACTTTACAAAAGGTGTCAACTTTTCACGTATATTTAAAATAATTTTAAAATAAATTTATGATTCAGGAATGATTTTCAAGAATACCCCAACTATGCCAAATGAAACCTGGCTGTTCATTCATCATTTGATACACACGAGCCAAGTCCTCTACTCTGGCCCAGGCACTGCTCTTGGTAACTGCTGATGTACCCCAGTAGAGACTGCATTCCCATGCTATCTTACAAAGCTGCGCAAATAACTGTAAAGGAGCATGAGCTTTGAAAATGCAAAATGTAGCCAGTATTAGTTGAATATTTGCCATATGTCCAATTCAAAGCATACTACAGAAACATCATTTAATCACTGTACCATTATAAGTCAGGTCTTATTTTATAGGTGGTTTCAATAAAACACAGAGAAGTTAAGCAACGTGCAAAGGATAAAAACCAAAGAATTTTGAAATCAACTTATGGACATTTTGTTAGTTATTCTTTCTAAGGCCAAAAGTTTAAAGAAACTGCTATGAAGGAAAGCCTTCTCTCTAAGCCACAATATGCTTTCCCTACGAATGAGAGGGGAAGATAACAGAACTCAACTAGAAACCTTACATGGGATGAGTTCTTTAAAAACAGACTTTACCGAAACTATAAATATTTTTAGCCCTTTGTACTTTTCATCCAGCAGCTTGGCTGAGAGTAATATAGAAACATTTAAAAATAGCCATTCAATACTCAAAAAACCATTAAAGAGTTTCACACATAGCCAGCACCTGTTTGACTTGTCTTAACACTATTTTGCTAGTCATGTTAAAAAAAGAAAACTCTTTTGGTTTCAGTATTTTTCTCCCTTGAAAACAAAATGTCTTACTAAGATAGTGTCGTGTGCCAAGGTTACCCTCTAGCCCCTTAACCTTAGAAGATCACACCTGGACCAAATCATGAGTAACTAATGAAGATATGCAATTTCCCCTTGGGCATACACCTCAGAGGATGTGAGAAAAATAATCTTATGAAGTCTTTATGCAATGGTTAGGATTGTAAGAGAAAATTAATTCATTTTGTTCCATAATTTAGAAGTTACCCAAGGTGTTCTTGAGTAAATGTGTCCTGATATATGAAGATGACAGTGGCTACTGCTGTGCCCTCAGAGTTGTTTTTCCAGGTACAACAAATAGAACCCACAGACATATGAACAGAAAGACAAGACAGGAACGAATTTATTTAGACCTTACAAGAAATTTATGGTATACCAAGTGACATGAAGAACAAACGATACAGCCTTGAAATATGCTTACTATTCTGTGTCAAGAAATCTAGAAGAAAGCAACCAGGTCAACTGTCTAGAAGAGATCCATATTTGCCCCATGTCCAAAATATGGATTATATCTCAATATCAAGAAGACAAAAATCCTCACCACTGATTCCATAGGAAACATCATGAGATATATATAATAAAGGTTGTGAACATTTCCTTTTACTTGGATCCACAATCAACACCAGCAGTCAAGAAATCAAAAGATGAATGGTACTGGGAAAATCTGTTGTCAAGGACCTCACCAAGGGGTTAAGGAGCAATGATGTCAATTTAAATCATAGTGTTTTTGATTACTTGCTATGCATCTGAAAGTTGGACAATGATTAAGTGGAGAATCCATATCTTAGAGATGTTAGTCACTGAAGAGTATTGAATATCTCATGGACAGCCAAAGAACAAACAATATATCTTAGAGAAAGTGAAACCAGAGTGCTCATTAGTGACAAAGGAGAGTGAAAGTTCTTCTCACATACTCTGGACATGTTATTAGGAGAGACCAGTCCTTGGAGAGAGAAATTATGCTTGGAAGGGTGAAGGGTCAGTGAAAGAAAGGTAATGATGAAGTCAAAGACCTGAACAGAAGATCTTAAAGGGAAGTATTGTTGTTGCTGATTGCCTTTGAGTTGAGCATGACTCACCCTATGAACAAAAGACTTAACGCCCCTTCCACAACTATCAAGAGTTATCAAACTTCATAGAGTTTCCGGAGGCATGTTTAGGAAGTGGATGCCACTCCTGCTTCCAAACCTGTCACAGAATATTATTGGTTGAGCTGCCTGTAACCCATAGTGATTCTATGAACAGCAGCTCTGAACCCTTTCCTGTCCTGAGCCAGTCTCACTAATTCTGATAAACCAACCCCCATCGCCCCAGTTACTGTATTAATCCATCTCATTCTGGGTCTCTCTCTTCTGCACTGTCCATCCACCCTTCTGAAGCATGCTGTCCTTCTTCCAAGGACTGATCTCTCCTGGCCACATGCCCAAAGTAAGTGAGAGACTTCGTTTCACCCTTTCAAAGGCAGACCCATTTTTTTTCTTGGCAGTCCAGGGTATGTTCAAGACTCTTCTCCAGCACCACAACTCAAAGGCATCTATTCTTCTGCCAGTCTTAAAGTATTATAAAGAAATATATAAAGACCTGAAGTTAGAAAACCAAAAGGAAAGGGCATACTCAGTATTTTGCAAGTTGAAAAAATTAAAAGGGCGGGGGGAGTTTCAGGTTACAATATAGAAGGATTGTTGTTGCTGCTGTTATGTGCTTTCGAGTTGCCGGAAACTCATTGTGACCATACATACAACAGCCCTAAACCCTGATCTATCCTGTGCCAATCTCACTGTCTCTGACACACCTACCCCATTACCCCAGTCACTGAAGCAATCCATCTCACTAAGGGTCTTCCTCTCCTGCACTGTCCCTCTACCCTCCTAAGCATGGAGTCCCTCTCCAAGGACTGGTTGCTTGCAAAATTCCCAAAATATGTCACACAAAGCTTCAGAATCCTTACTTCCAAGAAGCATTCTGTTTTAACCTTCTCCAGGATGAAGCTGTTTGTTCTCTTAGCAGTCTATGGTATATTCATTCAATGCTCTTCTCCAACACCACAGCTCAAAAGCATTAATTCTCCTTCTATCATTCCTAGTCACTGTCCAGTTCTCTGATGCATAGCAAGTGAATGCAAAGACCAAGGTCTGTATCAGGTGCACCTTTGTCCCCAGACTGATGTCACTGTTCTTCAGTACTCTGGAGAGGTCTCTGACAGCAGACTTTCCCAACGAAATACATCTTTTAATTTTCTGGCTGCTAGTGACAAGAGTGTTGATTGTAGAGCCAAGCAAACTAAAGCTGTTTACAATCTCAGTCTCTTCACCATCCATCATGATGCTGTCAATCTGCCCAGTGGTGAGAATACTTGTTTTCTTGATATTGAGCTTCAATCTATATTAAAGGCTGCAATCCTTGACCTGCAGCAAATGCTTCAGGTCCTCCTCAGTTTCAGCAAGCAGGGTTGTGTCATCTGCATAACGGAGACTGTAGATGAATCTTCCTCCAATCCGGATGCCACATTCCTTCTTGTACAGCCCAGCCTCCCGGATGATTTGTTCTGCATATAGACTGAAAAGGCATACACCCTTCCCAATTTTGAACTATTCAGTGCTCCCTTGCTCTGTTCTGATGACTGTTTCCTGGTCCAAGTATAGGTTTCACATTAGCATGATCAAGTGTTCTGGGATTCCCATTCTTCTCAGAGTTAGCTAGTTTGTTGTGGTCCACACAGTCAAATGCCTTTCCACAGTCAATGAAACAATGATAGACATTCCTCTGGTATTCCCTGCTTTTAGCCAAGATCCATCTAACATTAGCTACAATATCCTTACTAACACAGCCTCTTCTAAACCCAGCCTGCACTTCTGGTAGTTCTCTGTTGATATGCTGTTACAGTTGGTTTGGGATAATCTTCAGCAGAATCTTGCTTGCATGTGACATATTTTTCTGTAATTTTTACACTCTGTCAGATCACCTTTCTTTGAAATGGGAACAAATATAGATCTCTTCCAGTCAGTCCCCCAGATTTCCTGACACAACTTGGTGAGCACATCTAGGGCAGCATCTGATGCTGAAATGTATCAACTGATACACTGTCAACTCCTGGGTCCTTGTTTTTTGCTAGTTCTTTCAGAGCAGCTTGAGCTTCATCACCACAAGCTCTTGCTCATACGTTGTTTCATGGAATTCTGTGTCTGCCAATTCTTTTGGGTACAATGACTCTGTATACTCTATCCTCTTTTAATATTTCCTGGATCATTTCATATTCTTCCCCAAAGCATCCTTAAATATTGCAATTCGAGGCTTGAATTTGCTCTTCAATTCCTTCAGGTTATGAAATGCTGAGCTAGTTTGGTCCCTTTGATTTTCTGACTCCAGCTCTCTAGACATTTCATTATAATACTTTACTTTTTCCAGCACTGCCCTTTGAAATTTTCTGTTCAGCTCCTTAATATTTTGATTCCTTACCTTTGTGCTGGCTTCTGGGCACTCTAGTGCTCAGAGTCTCCTCTGACATTACACAAACAAAAGAGCTTTGGTGGCTTAGTGGTAAATTACACTACCAGCCCAAAAGCACACAGTTCAAATTCATCAGCTGCTCTGCACAAGGAAGACTGGCAATCTCCTCTCCTTTTTTTAAAAAAAAATTTTTATTATTAATTTCAATGAAAATTTACAGAGACTTTGGATTTCCATTCATTCATTCATTGTACTTTTCTCCCTGCCCACCCCCTGCCCCAGCACACTCTTCTCTTTGAAAAGTGAAAGAAAAATTCTTTCATTGTTTTATAATCCCTCCCCCCAGTCCACTCCATTATGCAGCCTTTGTTCTGGACTCCTGTCATGACAAAAATACCTAATAACATATCCCTTTTAAACAGTTTTCTCCCTCATCTGGTTCAATGCAGTATACATTATTTATCCCATCTTTCTGAGTCTCCCCTCAACCCCCAGGTCAGTGCTGTTCCTATTCTCTTTAAATAAAATTTTATTTTATACTGGTTTACTTACAAATTTCATATACATTGTTTTTCACACTGGATCTTTCTCATTTCCTTTATTCATCCCTTCCCTCCACCCACCAAATTGTGTGACCCTATGATTACAGCTCATCTCACCCCTCTGCTCTTACCGCCTTCCCCCCACCCCCAGCATCCTCATATATGTTTTATTAGTTATCTATTTCCACAATAATGGTCTTAGACAGTATTAATCCTTATGGGACTGAGTTCACTTAGCATAGTGCTCTGCAGTCCCTCCCAAGTTAGGTAGTAATTTTCAAAATTATCTCTCCTGCATGCTGTGTAGTAGTCCATCATGCTAGTATCATAACTTCTCCATCCATTCCATTGTGGTTGTACATCCGGGTTGTTTCCATGGTTCTGTGATGGTGAATAATGCTACTATGAACACTGGAATACAAATCTCTGTTAGTGTCTTAGTTCTAATTTTCTAAGGGTATATTCCAAGCAGTGAATAGCTAGGTTATATGGAATTTCTATGTTCAACTTTCTGAGGAAAAGCCAAGCTGCCTTCCAGAGTGGTAGTACCATTCTACAACCTCATCAAAAGTATCTAAGAGTTCCTATCTCTCCACATCTTCTCCAACATTAACTATTTGATGTCCTATTAAACTCTTCCATTGCTACTGGAGTGAGATGGTGTCTCAGTGTGGTTTTGATTTGCATCTCTCTCAGGCAATTTCCTGTCTTGATTTACGGCCTCAATGGAGGGTCAGCTATGAGTCCACTGCAATTTAACACCACATAGGAACAAAAACAACATCCAGATTAAAAAAGTGAATGACAAAGAAAGCATCCAAACAAGATGGAAGGAATACAGGTAAAACATTCAACTACTTCAGGAGGAAGAATATGATTACGAATTCACAGTATTGATGGAAAAATCTAAGCAGCAGTTCAAGCCAAACTAAAAACCAAATCCTTTGCAGAGTATATTGTGACTTAAGCAATGCTTGCTTCATCAAGTGTGTCCAAGAGGAGACTGCCTGTCTTTTTCCCATGGAGCCTGCTGCTTGGTTAGCAGTCCAACATATTATGAACTATGCCACTAGGGATTCAAGAATTGAAAGAACATCAACTGAGATGTTTTACCAACCAAATGCAACCCTAAAAACACTCATCTTTGCATGCCAATCATGCCCATGGAAGCACCAGCCAATGGCATTACACTGGACAAATTTGTTGCAAATGACCAGCAGATTTAAAGTATTAAAAAGCACTCTAAAGTCTAATGTTAAGTCTGATCATCCAGTAATGGTTGATTACTTCAATCACTTCACATGCATTTAAAAAGCTGAACAGTAAGTGAGGGAAAGTGGAGAGGGACTGATGCATTTAAATTATGGTGTTGGCAAAGACTACTCAATGTATCATGAGCTGTCAGAAGATGAATCAATCTCTTGAGGAAGAAGTACAATCAAAACGTTCCTTAGAAGCGAAGATAGTCTTCATCTTATGTACGTTGGACATATTATCAGGAGGGTCCATGGTCTGGAGGATATAATACTTGGTAAATAAGCAGCAAAAAAGGGAAAGGTCTCCTTACAAGATGGATTAATACAGTGATTGCAACAGTTGTGAAAATGGGGCAGGATTAGACAGCATTTTGTTCTCTGGTACAGTCTGAGTTGTGGCTGACTCGATGGCACCTAATAGACAGATTTTATCCCAATATAAAGGGCGATTCACTATTTGAAAGAATTCAAAGACTAGGAAGAATTTACACTACATGAGCACTCAGCAACGATAGTGTATATGATGTTTGTATCTGACAGATATTGAGCTTAAAGATGTTTAAGGTTCTGCTCAATTTTAGTAATGTGTGATAAATGTGAGAGAGGGGTGGTGTCATACTTCTCATGAAATTAAATACTATGAATTGGTAAGAGATTGTATCAATGGATTATCTTAATTATATGTTCATGAGCTGTTCTTTGTAAATGATAAGATAATCCATGTTATTATTGTGTGTACCATTGATTCAGAACCGACCCATAGCTGACCCTCCAGAAGGTTTTCAAAGGCAGTCTATTGCATGGGAGGAGACTGCCCTGACTTCTCCTGTGGAGCAACTGGTGGCTTCGAACTACGTGCCTTCAGAATTGCAGTGCAGCTTCTAGGCACTAGGGCACCAGAGTTGTAACAACAGCAACAACTTACTCTATAGGCTGTTTTTTTATTTAAGCCTCTTGTTTAAATCATCAAGATCTCAGGGAAAGACTTTGTGTTTAAAGTTGGTTGTTATTATATTTTGGAGGAACACTCTTCTAAGTTGTACAGCACTCTTCTATCAATATGCTGTACTGAGGTAACCTGGAGTTGGTGTGATGCTGAACCTTGTGCCATTGAGGGGTCAAGTTCTATAAAGATTACCCATGGTGGACAGTGTTTGGTGGAGCTCCCAGTTTAAGACAGGTCTGGAAGTAAGAGTGGTATCTACTTCTTAAACAACGTGACTCTGGAAACTCTATGAACTTTGATAAATGTCAATAGTTATAGAAAGGCTTCAGGCCTTTTTTTCATAAGGTTGCTATGAGTCATGCTCGGCTTGACAGCAATCAACAAGATAATCCAAGTTGAAATGAGAACATCACAGCATTTTCAGTGTCTCAGAGAAGAATCCAAGTATATTTGAAATAACGAAAACACAGCACAAGCTATTCATATATTTCATGTTTTTCTGTTGTTGTTGTTGTTGTTATTAGGTGCCATCAAATATGACTAGTAATAACCTTATGAACAACAAATCTGAACCCTGTCCTATCCAGTGTCATTCTCACAACCTCTAAACACTTAAGCCCATTGCCACAGTCACTGCCCCAATCTACCTGGTTGAGGAACTTCCTGTTTTGCTGTCCCTCCACCTTCCAAAGCATGATGCACCTTTCCAATGCATAGTCTCCCCTAGCAACATGCTCAAAGTATGTGAGACAAAGTTTAATTCTCTTTGCCTCCAAGGAGCACTCTGGCTGTACTTATTCCAAGACATATGTTTGTTCTTTTGGCAGTTCATGGGATATTTGCCACTCTTCTCCACACCACAGTTTAAAGGTATCAATTCTTTTGGCATCCTTATTTATTTTCCAGCTCTCAGCAGCACAACAAGTGACTGCAAAGTCTGAGTAAGACGCACCTTAGTCCTCAAACTAACGTCACTGCCCTTCAATACTTAGGAGAGGCTCCTGAGGGCAGACTTTCCCAGTGTCATATGCCTTCTGATCTCCTGACTGCTGGTCCTAAATGCACTGATTTTGGATCCAAGTAAGAAAAAGTTGTTGACAGTTTCAATCTCCTCTCAATCTATCATGTCGTTGTCTACAGGGCCAGTGGTGAGAACTTCTGTTTTCTTGATGTTGAGATGCAAGCCATGTTAAAGGCTGTAGTCTCTGATCTTCTGCAGCAAGCTCTTCAAGTTCTCCCCACTTTTAGCAAGCAAGGTTGTGTCATCTGCATAACAAAGGTTACTGGTAAGTCTTCCTCCAATCCTGAAGCCATATTCTTCTTTATAGAGTTCAGCTTCTCAAATAATTTGCTCAGCATACAAATTGAACAGTTAGGGAGATAAGACATAAGTCTGACGCACACTTTTCCTAATTTTAAACCGTACAGTGTTCCTTTGTTCTGTTCTCACAACAGCCTCTTGGTCTAGGTATAGATTTTGCATGAGCATAATTAAGTGTTCTGTGATTCCCATTATTCTCAATGTTAGCCATAATTTGTTATGGTCCACAGCGTCATCACTAAAACACAAATAGACATTCTTCTGGTATTCTTTGTATTTAGCCATCTGACACCAGCAATGATATATCCCTGGTGCCATCGCCTCTTTGAAATCCAGCTTGAACATCTGGCAATTCTCTATGCACTATTCTAGCAATTTCACAATTATCTTCAGCAGTGTTTTGCTTGTGTTATCAAAGATGCTGTTCAATAGATTCCACATTCTGCTGAATTACCTTTTTTGGGAATGACCATAAATATGGATCTTCCAGTCATTTGGCTAGAAAGCTGTCCTTCAGATTTCCTGGCATAGACTGGTGAGCACATTCAGGGATGCCTCTGTCATTTGAAACATGTCAAATGGCATCCCATCAATACCTGGGGCCTTAATTTTGTAAATGTCTTCATGCAGCTTGAACTTCTTCCTTCATTACAATTGGCTCTTGATCATATAGTTTGTTGTTGTTGTTATGTGCCATCGAGTTGTTTGCAACTCATAGCGACCCTATGTACAAGAGCTCTAAACTCCGCTCTATTCTGTGCCAACCTAGCCATCTCAAATGCAGAATTGATCCATCTCATCAAAGGTCTTTCTCTCCTGCGCCGTCCCTCCACTCTGCCAAACATGATGTCCCTCTCCAAGGACCAGTCCCTCCTTGCAACATGCCCAAATTATGTCAGACAAAGCTTCAGAATCCTTGACTCCAAGAAGCATTCCGGCTTCGCCTTCTCCAGGACAAACCTGTTTGTTCTCTTTGCAGTCCATGAGATATTCAACACTCTTCTCCAGAACCACAGCTCAAAGGCATCAATTCTCTATCATCCCTATTCACTGTCAAACTCCCTGATGTATATAGCACATAACTGTAAAGACTATAGACCGGATCAGGCTCTTGAGAGGTCCCTCACAGCTGAATTCACAACGCAATTTGTCTCCTGATTTCCTGGCTGCTGTCACCAAGAGTGTTGACTGTGGAGCCAAGTAAACTAAAACTGTTAACTATCTCAATCTCTTCACCATCCAAAGTGATGATCATATAGTACTTTCTGAAATATTTCAGTGTCAGCCAATTCTTTTAGGTACAGTAATCCTATGTATTCTCTCTATCTTCTTTCGATGTTTTCTGGCTCTAAGTATTGCAACTCAAAATGGAATCTCTTAAGTACTGTCTTGAAATTAATCACACAAAGGTTCTAGTCATCCTAAAAGACACTGCTGTGTCAAATATAGTATTTACATAGAAATAAGTAAAATCATTACCAAACTAATTTTTAAAGTTATCACACACAATTGTTGCTTTTAACAAATAATCACTGCTCCCCAAGACCTTTAGCACACAATTATGCCATATATAGTTATCATCCTTATTTCTGCCATAGTATATAGGAGCCTAAGAAAATGTTTCCAAAATACCTACATCCACTGAAAAAATTTATATACGGATGATCAGCTACAAATCAGAACCAGTTAAAAGAACAAAACTTAGAACCTTAGAAAGGTAATTTTAAAAGGCAAAACATACAATATCTACAGAAAGAAGCAAAACAACAAATTAAAATCTCAATATTTAGCAGAGTTTAGCAAATAGGAGGCAATAACCAAATAATTGGTGAACAGGAATAAATGTTCCCCAAAGAGGAATGTACAGACCTAATTAAGACTAAATTAAACTTAGAACATAATTTATTCATGAAAAAATGAGTATCTGTCTCTTTCTAGACCTTTTTAAAATTACTTGAGAATATTCACTAAACATTACAAAAATGAACAGTTTTTAAAGCAAGCTTAAAAAAAAAAAGCAGACCGGCTGTTTTACAGAACTGTGTGTTGTTAGATGTCCACTGAGTTGACTACAACTCATAATGACCCTATGAACATCTGATCCGAACCTTGCCCTAATGCTGAATAACGGTAAAATAATCATCTATGTGAGAACTCTGTTCCACTCAATTGTTAAGGCCCTTCAAAAGTAAGAGAAGGGTGACATAAGTCAAGTTTTTAAATAATTATTCCCTACTTTGAATTCATAATATGGTTGACCCTTGACTACAGGGGGTTTGGAGCACTGAAAACCGTTCATAATAAAAAATACCCATGCATCACTTTTGACTCCCTTCTAGCTTACATCACTAATAATTTAGTCTGAACCAATAACATAAACAAGAATCCTTACCAATAACATAAACAATGAGCACATATTTTGTATGCTAATGTATTAGGTACTGCATACACATGAATGCTGCATATTCAATAGGAGATAGAAAGGTGTTTCACAAAAGGGCAAGGTTTTCACACCTGTCATTGCTACAGGGATGAATTCATGACTTTTTTTTTACTGTACAATGATCTTTATACTGAAATGGTAGGCAACTGCAGCTGTGAACCTCAATTTACAAATCTACAGTTGTTGTTAAGTGCCGTCGAGTTGCAGATGACTCAAAGCAACCCTATGAAGGGGGGTTCTCAACACTTGGGTCTCTCTCATCCTCTCTCGAGGTTCACAGGGTTTCTGGAGGCAAGCTTTTACGGAAGTGGATGCCACTCCTCCTTCCAAGCTTGTTTTAATCAAGGAGCTCCACTCCACTCTCTGCCCGCATTGGGTAGTCAACCATTAACGCATCTGACACATCAGTGTCATAGTGTTCAGCCTCATAGCAACCACAAGTGAGTGAACACAGTACATCAACTTGTACACCAGGGCTATATGACCTAGAAGTATGTCTGAACAAAAACAATGAAAGACAGGCACAAGGGCGGTGGATTAAAAGTCACCCACCTTTGGCTTGGTAGCATTGCTTTCTGTCCACTGGGCTAGCTGATCTCTCTCTATGTTGATGTTATTGTTGTTAAGTGCCATCCAGTCTAAGGCAACTCATAACGACCCTGTGAAGGAGAGTCCTCAACACTTGGGTCTCTCTCATCCTCTCTCCAGGTTCATAGGGTTTCCGGAGGCAAGCTATTATGGAAGTAGATGCCACTCCTCCTTCCAAGCTTGTTTTAATTGGGGAGCTCCACCCACTCTCTGGGTACAATACCTAACAAATATTTCAACTTTTCCTTGCAGCATTACAACTTCTGTTTCTTGGGCGCACTTCCAGCACCATTAGTGGCACTTCCTATAGGCTGTGCGGTGTTAGTCCAAGTTTGCACTATTGCATTAAACATTATGACAAACACACAAGAACTGTGAGATACTATTTCAAGTTCAATACTCAAATTACTAGAGAGACAAACTGCTTATGTTGAGATTATTAGTATATGACTTTTTAAAATCCACACATAACTGGCTTGTGCAGTTCAAATCCATGTGTTCAAGGATTAAATGTAGTTTTGTTGTGAATAAACTAAAAAAGACCAAGAGAAGAAAGAGGTTCTATAACCTGCAGAAAAAGAACTATGTATCTCCCATCTCATGTCGATCCAAAAGTACCAGAAGTCTGAAAAAGGAACTAATCAACAGAAACTGCACTACGATTCCGAAGGCACATGGTTCAAATCCACCAGCTGCTCCTCTGTGGAAAGATGGGTAACCGCCTGTACAATTAAATTGTCTCTGAAAACCCACTAAAGGATCAGCTGTGTGTTAGCTGTAACTCGACAGTAGACAACAACAACAACCTTTTCCTTTTAAATCTGTTCCACTTCTAAATAATAACAGGTCGAATCCCCTACATCTAAATTAACAAAAAAAAATTTACTTTCTCTGTTCCTTTGTAAGTCATGGAATGTTGTGATATGAAAGGGGGGAGGAATCACACAACTATGAGATTTGACACATTCTCATCTCAAAACATTAGGTTTTCCTGTTCAGCTGCAGGGCCTATCTGCCAGCAGCTTCTTGTGAGAAAGACAGTAATCTCTTTGCATGTAATTTACAGTGCTGGGAAATGTCTAAAGGGTCAGCTGCAATCCAATTCTAATTTGATGGCAATGAGTTCTATCTGCTAAAACCATGTCCTCCTCCTCTTAATCGTCATATCCCTCTTTCAGGCTCTTTTGTAGTTGGTATAACACAAGACCAAGCTCTACCAATGAAACATGAACAATGCTCATACTAACTAACAAGTTTAGCATATAAAAACCTTCCATGTCCTTTCCCCCACTGTTGGCCTGATACAAAAAGGGAAAGTCATGCACTAAAAATGGTAACCTTAAAATAAAAGACATTTGGACCACTGAAGAACTACCAAGAAGAGTGCCACTTACTCACTAACACCTACTCTGGACCTCATGCAAATAAGGATGAAATTTCTGTTGTGTCAAACAAGAAGATCTGGGAGATTACTAGTCAGCACTATCTTAATGATAAACATTTTGTCCATGGGTTTTGTGTTAACTTGGTCTACCAAGATGCAAACACCAGTGTATGACGAGCTATACTAAAGATTTATTTTAAAAAAGAACAAGAGAAGGCAGGAATGAATGCCTTCAGACCATTCAGAGAGGGAAAGGCAGAGGAAGGAAATAAAATTCCAGACACCAACAGGGTTCCAAAAAAATGTCTGGTCAAACCAGTGGGTCCTTCGTCCTGAAGGAATGACTGTATTTGAAGTTCACACTGTCTTCAGCTCAACGAAGCCCAGGGCAAGTGTGGTATTAATGCCAGTGCTGAGGGGGCTCCCGGGGGGCATCATCTGAGCCACACTCAGCTGTTACAGATGCAGGGCTGGGCAGCTCACTCTCATGGACACCCTCTTTAAGCTTCCAACTTCCCAGACCCTACCATCCATTTCTTCCTTCCTTTTATCCATAAGGACACTGGGACTCTCTTCCTTTGCTCCTGTCTATTGTGAAAGTAGTTCTTTCTCTAGTCTATACAGTTAATCTCTTCTTATGTTCCACAGAACCTGCCCTCTTCTTCACTAGCTTCAGTGTGCAAAACATGCTAAGAATTTTTAATCTCAAAAAAAGAGGGAAAAACAGTCCTTAACTCTTCTGCTCTCATTCTCTTCACATTTAAGTTTCCTGCAAGAGTTACCATAAATTAACTGCTTCCATTTTTCATTGCTTCACAAATTGCTCCTACTGGAATTATATGAACATACTCCCCTAGAAAAAGAACCAAACTAAACCCCCTGGTTGTCAAGTCTAGGTTCATCTCATACTGGCTCTCTAACAGATTTCTGAAGCTGTAAATTTTTGTGGGAGGAAACTGTACATTTTTCTCCTTCAGAGTGCCTGGTGAAGGAACCTGACATATTACATGATCAGGAAAAGAGAGGAAGAAAACCTGAAAAAATGGTATAAAAAAGAGAGTATTCCAAGGTTCAGATAGTCAAGCTCACCGCCTTTGGATCTGCCAATGAGTACAAGGGCTTACTACATTGATCAATCTCTCTCCCTCCCTCTACCGGGTTTCTGAGGCTGTAAATCACATCTTGGGTTTGAGAGATTGCCCCTCTCCCTAAACTCTCCTGTCCGTGCAGGGCTACTGGTGGATTCAAACTTCTGAAGGGGCTTGTTGGCCTTTGGCTTAGCACAACTCCCTACAGACTGGGCCACCAGAGCCAAAATGGGACTAGAATTATGAAAAGAACATTCACGGCAAAGGATGTGTATAAAGTCACAGAAACACACAACATATGTCACCTTTTGGGAACTGTAGAAAGTTTATTTTGTCTAGAGTTTAGGGAACATAAAAAGAGTGGTAAAGAAGATAAAGTACAGGTGAAAATCAGATTATGAAGAATCTTCATGCCATTCCAGTGAAACTGGCCTGGATTCTGTAAACACTGGGGAATGACTGAAAGGACTTCGATAAGGGAGTTTCCTGCTTAAGTCTTATTTAAAAATATTGTTCATTCAGCAGTGCTGCGATTCCACTAAAGGAGAACAGACTCCAAGGCTACATGACAGTTATAGGGATGGAGAGAGGACATGGTGCTGAGAGCCAGTGATGTGGGTGCATCCTCAGACTCTGGCACATAGCTGACAGTGGATACTGAGAAGAGAAAGGACTGAGAACAACTCCTAGGTTTGGGTACTTTCCTGTGTGATGTAACTGTGCAGGGATACTCAATTATGCTGTGAGACTGGAGCTATAATTAATGTGTGAGACCCCAGAGAGAATCAGTGATAGACACCTGTTGTTATGTACCATCAAGTCATAGCTGACCCAGAGCTGACCCTCCAGCACATTTACAGAGACAGTAAATCACATGGGAGGAGACTGTCCATCTTCTTCTCATGGATAGTTAGTGAATTCAAACACGAAATGTGTCACATGATTGCTGCTGTTGTTAGATGTCATCGAGTGCCTCATAGTGAACAACAGATCTGAACCTTGTCCTATCGTGCACCATTCTCGCCATCTCTGACACGCTCAAGTCCACTGTTACATTGTGACCATCCAGCTCATGGAGAGTCGTCCTCTCTTTTGTGGACCCTCCACTCTCTTCAGTATGATGTTTTCTCCCCACCTCATCCCCTAAGAACTGGCCCCTCCTGACAATATCCACAAAGTATGTGAAAGCAACATGTCACCGTCTTTGCCTCTAAGAAGCACCTTCATTGTACTTCCTCCAAGACAGGTTTACCATGGCAAGAATTTGATCCTGTTTCTTTCTAAAGAGCATGGACTCAAAGGAGACACTTAATAAATGCTTAGTGACAGAAAGGATGAATGAAGAATAAACCCAACATCCAATCTTGAGTTTGGCACAACTAAAATTTACATCTTAAAAACAAACCTCACTAAGTGGCCAAAAAAACCATTATGAAGTCAATCAACATTACATGCACACACTGGAGCCAAGTTTAAGTAATAACATCTCCACCTTACATGTGAAAAGTGAGCACTTGGCATTAAAAGATAAGGAGTCAAATATGCTAATAAGATTGCCACAAAGATAGCTCAGGGGCTATTGGCCCAAGAGATAGGCATTCACTCTTCATCTGTCTAAATTAGAGTTCACATTTCACACAAACTTTTTAACACAAATTGGAAACAGGAAACCATTAAGCTAGGCAAAGGAAAAGCATGGCTTTGAGACCCAAGGAACTACATATGCATTTTACGTTATATGCTTTTAAAAATGTGCTCACAGAACAACAAAGCACAGAAATCATTTTCAAAGTCGGAGCTTGTAAATTTGATACAGAAATAGGAATTTAAAATTAGAAATCTCCATGGCCACTGAATACTAAAAGAGTGAAAAGAAAAGGGAAATAAAAGATAAGATACACCCAGTTACCAGTCTCTAGGATGCATTTGACCCAGGTCTGGTCAGTGGAAGACCATTGATCCCATTCAATTCACTGAATAAACACAAACTTTGCCAGAAAGGGACCTTTTCATAGGAAAAATCATGGGTCAAACATCTCTATGACATACACTGCTGCTAAAGGAAACACACTTTTTCTCATCCTGACATGAAGATGCATGATGTGCTTATTCAGAGAGACAGCTGAATAAGGTTCCCATCCCAGAGCTAAGCAAAAATAGCTTTTTTTAACATTTGAAAAATAAATTCCCAAACACAGTTCTTCTCATAAAATATTAAATCCTACTAAAGATGGATGTTTTCAGGGAAATGGTCCAAAGAAAGCTTTTAATTCATTTAATGCTCTATGAGCTAATGGTATAAAAAAAATGTATGCCTTTGTTTTAGAATCCACAAATTAGTGATGCCTCTATAAACCATCCACTTGACTTTGTCCCTCTGTTCAGCTTTGTAAGAACAGCATTTTTTCCCTCAAGCAGACTCCTGAAGTCTAGGTCTGCAAAAGCTCTGTGATGACATCAACCTTTTGCCAGACTAGTAAAATTATTTCTCCAAATGGTGTGCTAAGAAGTCAGTTTTTACACAAGCCTAAATTTAAAAAAAAAAAAAATAGCAGGAGAGGATGCCCATGCCTCCTATATCACCACCCACTAATAAACATTTCTATCTGTAATAACTACATATCCCATACTTACAATGACAATGGCCAAGTCCTTGAACATTTGCTCATAACCTCAGTTTAATTTGGACATGGCCTCTAGGGTTTTGGAGTGATGAAGCCACAGAAATTCACTTACAGGCTGAAAAGTTTACAGCTCTGGCCAATACACTAGAGAACCAGGAGAAAGCCTTTGAAGTGAAATTTCAAAAATCTAAGAAAATCTGGAATTGCATGGTTCACTGGGAAACTATATACCAGAGAGAAATTCTAATTCTCTGCCTCCTGTTTCTTATCAAGTTCAACCTTAACTTATTCATTCTCTTCCCTTTATTCTTCCAAATCTCAACTTTTCAATTAAGAATTACTTTGTCATGATACTGTAGATGTATAGGAGAATATTCTTATACTTCAGAGATGCATATATCTCTGAAGATATTTAGGCATAATGTGTCCTGAAGTCTTTTGAATGGTTCTATCAAGTAAATAAATTACTTCACCCCTGATTCATACATACAAAACTATGTACACAGAGAAAATAACAAATGCTTATAATTGGCAAATGTAAACAAAGGATCGACAAATGTTCATTACACTTCTTTTTCATATTCTCCCTAGGTTTAAAATTTTCCAAAAAGAGAAATAAAAAAATGTTTTAGAGTTACTTTACTTAACAAACACCAGATTTCAAAGTATATTTCTTCAGCATCGCAACAAACTAGTATGAGTTGCTATGGAGTCAATTCTGGCTGGCTCATGATAAGCCCTCACAGGTCAGAGAAGAATTCTGTTCCACAGAGTTTTCAATGGCTGATATTTAAAAGTAGATTTCCAGGCCTTCCCGGGCCTATCTGGGTGGGTTCAAGCCTCCACTCTTGTGGTTAGCAGCTGAATGCATGAACTACTTACACCATTCAGTGATGTGAATCAGTAAAAGACACATTTTATTGTCTTCTACAGACATGATCTATATGCTGGACAAATCATTCTAGAAGGTCAACTCTATGGAGAAGAATATGGCATCAGGATTAAAGACTCATCAACAACCTGTGGGCTACTTTGTGACACAACTTTGCTTGTTGAAAGTGAAGAGGACTTAAAACAGTTGAAGAAGATTAAAGACTATAATATGGATTATATCTCAACATCAAAAAGATAAACAGCATCACCACTGAGCCAATAAGTAATATCATAATGTTGTTGTGTACCATCATATTGGAACCAACTCACAGCTGACCTTCCTGTGGGTTTTCAGAGGCAGTTAATTGCATGGGAGGAAAATGTCCATACAGTGCAGCTGGTGGACTCAAACATCATGTCTTTGGAATGAAGCACAGCTTCTTGCCACAGCTTCATGCCACTAGGCTACCAGATAGAGGGGGAAAAAAATAAAAATTATCAATGATTTCTTCTTATTTGTACCCACAATCAACATTCTTGGTACCCGCAGTCAAGAAATGAGATGTGTTAGACTGGTCAAAGACCTCTCTAAAAGTCCAAAAGAGCAATATTATCAGTTTAAAGACTAAGGCTGACCTGATCCAAGCCATGGTCTTTCCAACTTCTTGCTAAGCATATGAAAGTTGGAAAATTAATCAGGATGACGGAAGAATTATTGATGCCTTTGAGTTGTGGTGTTGGAGTTGTGGAGAGGTGTACTGAATATCCCATGGGCTGCCAAAAGAATAAACAAGTATGTTTTGGACAAAGTACAACCAGAGAGCTCCTTGAAAGCAAAGTTAGTAAAACTTCACCTTACATACACTGGACATGTTGTTATGAAAGGCCAGTCTTTGAAGAAGGTATCATTCTTAGAAAGGTAGAGTCAGCAAAAGACAGACCCTGAGTCAGATGGACTGACACAGTGACTGCAGCACTGGGCTCTTGTATGTCAGAAAATATGTGGATGGCACAAGACAGTACAGGATTCACATCTGTTGTTCATAAGGTTGCAATGAGTCTTAGGTAACTCTGCAGCATCTACTAACAAAAGACATGATGCTGATTCAATCTGCATATGTTGGAATGAACTGTAACTTGAATGTGAGATCAGGATTGAAAGGCATGATGACAAACACAGCCAAAATGCAGGCAATCTGTCCCAGAAAGTTGCCTCCCTCAAGATTTTGAAGCTCTATCTCCCAGGCTCACTTACCCTTTCTTCAGCTGTGTCCAGAGCTCCTGGGAAGCATCCAGGAGACCAGTCAGGGGTAGGAATAGATAGAACATACACTCATAGAGTGAACTGACCAAACAATGGTGTGTCAGACTCAAAAAACTAAATCTACTGCAATCCAACCCATGGTAATCCCCTCTCAGGCTTCTGAGGCTATAAATCTTAACAGGAGGAGATTGTCTATCTTCCTTTGACCAAGAAGCTGATGGGTTCAATCTGCCAACTTTTTAGTTAGTGGCCCTATACTACGTCACCAAGTCTCCTGGTGCTAGACTCATTCATTTAAAAATACAAAACTCATCCCTGTCAAGGCAGTCCCAACTCTTCACTGGGTTTCTGAGGCTGCAGATCACACAGAAGGAAACTTTATATTTCTTCCAAGAAGCAGCTAGTGAGTTTGAACCACCAGATGCATGGCCTTTGAGTTAGCAACTCAATTCCCTACGATATTCTTAAATGCCTTCAACAAAAGTAACTAAAGAGACAAAAAAAAATAATGCTCTTTAAAATATTTTCATGTCTTCTATGTGCAAGTTGGTTACAGAAATAAAAGACTGATTAAAAGTATGCTCTTTTCTGTCAAAAGATACACTATCTCCTTCAATTACACTGCCACTGCAAACAAGAAAACTTCATGAATACTTCCTCTCAGGAATGTAGGGATGAAATGCTGCATCCTTCCAGATGTAAACTTAGCACATAGGTTAGCGTTACCAATATTATTCCCTAAATAATTTTCCAATTGCTCTAAAGCAGGTTTACTATCATCTAACAGCACACTCTGATAAATGTCGATAGGTATAGAGAATTCAGGCCTTTTGTTCATAGGGTTGTGCTATGAGTAGTGATTGAATTGAAGGCAATCAAGAACAACAGCCTACATACAGCCCTCAAAGGGGATTCTAAGCGAGCATTTTTAAAGAACTGACAGAAAACTACGTTAAGCTTCCATAAAAAATATTGTTTTTACTTTATCCATATATTATTTTCTTTAGAAATGTTACATAAACATAATTTTCTTTAGTGTTAGGCCTACTTTAAAAAAAATAATAATAAAGCCTGCCACCATCCAGTCAATTCCAACTCACAGTAATTTTATAGGACAGAGTAGAACTGCCCATGTTGTTGCTGTTGTTGTGTATCCTCAAATAACACCCGACACATAGCTGACCCCCTAGTGGGTTCTCAGTAAACAGCCCAGGAGGAGACTGACCATCTTTCTCCAGCAAAGCAGCTGGTGGCTTTGAACCGTATACCTTGAGTTGGCAATTCCTTACCACTAAATCATCAGATCTTTATGAAAGCAGATTGCCACATCTTTCTTTCATGGAGCAGGTACTGGTTCAAATTGTGAAATTTTCCATCAGCAGACAAGCATTTAACCACTGCACTACCAAACTAAAACCAACACAAAAACCTCACTGCTATCGGGCTGATTCAAACTCACAGAGACCTTCCATCCGTTTTCAAGGCTGTAAGCTTACGCAAAGGCATTTGACTGAGTGGATCACAACAAATTGTGGCTAGCCTTGAGAAGAATGGGAATTCAAAATCTATACTTGGACCAAGAAGCAGTCATCAGAACAGAGCAAGGAAACACTGCATAGTTCAAAATCAAGACAGGAGTGCATCAGAGATGCATTCAGTCTCCATGCCATTTGTATTGAGAACAGATCATCGGGAGGGAGGCTGGATTTTATGAGGAAGAATATGGTAATTGGAGGAAGACTCACCAACCACTCACTTTATGCAGATGACAGAACTTTGCTGGCCAAGACTGAGGAGAGCATGATGCATTGCTGAAGACAGTCAAGGACTGCAGTCTCCAATATGAATTGAAGCTCAGTATCAAAAATATTATTTTTACCACTGGGCCAACTGGCACCATCATGACAGAGAAATAGTTAATGACATCATCTTACCTAAATCCACAACCAACACTCCTGGTAACAGCAGTCAGGAGACAGAAGATGGAAAGTCTGCAGTCAGAGACCTTTCCAAATTACTGAGAAGCAATGACGTCTGTCTGAGAACTAAAGTGTACTTGATTCAGGCCATGGTCTTTCTAATAACTTGCTATGCTCTGAGAATTGGATAATCAATGAGGATGGCAAAATTATGCCTTTGAGTTGTGGTGTTGGAGAAGAGTTCTGAATGCCCCAGTTAGCCAGACTGTTCCCTGGAGGCAAAGATGACAAAGTTTCATCTCACATACTTTGGCATGTTGCTAGGAGAGGGGCATTATGCCTGGAAGGACAGAGGGTTGGCCAAAGAGAAGATCCTCAACTCGATGGATTGGCACTGTGACTGCAGCAACAGGCTCATGTATGTAAAATGATGAGGATAGTTCAGATCTGTTGTTCACAGGGTTGCTATGAGTTCTTGACTCAGTGGCACCAACAGCACCACCACCACCACTACCAGGCAAAAGAAGCTGAATGTCGTAAGAGTGAAGAAGAAATTCAACCTAGTTCCCTAAGAGTGAAGCAATTCCCTTTACATCCAGAGAACAGAAAAAAGTGGCTGCGTGTTCCATTTCAACTCAACTCTTAAGGCCAAAAGGATCCAAATCCCAAATATAATTCAGCCTTCTAAAGATCCTATAAACAAACTATAATCAAGAGATGGGCAAGTTCTGGAATACCTTGGCTGCTCACCGGAAGGTTTTTCTCAGTTTTTACCTTCTCTTCTCTCTGTAAGATTAACTTTGCTGTCAAAACTTACATATATGATTATTCAGAAGTCAAAAAGTGGAAACAACTTAAATGTTCACCAACTGGTATAGAGACCAACAAAACAGTTTATCTATACAATGGGCTATCATTCTGCCATTAAAAGGAATGATGTATTGATGCATGCTTTAATGTGGACAGACCTTGAGAACATGATCCTAAGATTGAGAAGTCAGACATAAAGCACATGAAGCCATGTGTATAAAAGATCCAGAAAAAAAAATTAAAGCTGAAAAGACAGAGGGCAATGTGGTGGCTTCCAGAGAACATGGGGATGAGAAACCGAGGATGAGTGCTTAAAGGATTTGGGATTTTCTCCTGGGGTGATGAAATGTTTGGGATCTTGATAAAAGGTTGTGGTTGCACAACTCACTGAATATATAAATGCCACTGAATTGTACATTTTGAAAGTATGAACTTTATGGTATCTGAATTTGACCTCAGTAGAAATGTACACATGTAAAAGCACACTCTGTAAGCAGCTGAATAACAACATACAGTATGCCAAGCCATGGGGTGCCCCACCCTGTGCTTTTTACATGACATGCAAATAGATGAGATGGATTTCCTGTAAGCAATCTGATCTTGAAGAAAAAAAAGTTACAGGAAAAAAAAATGAGAACTAAGTTCTCTTTAAAAAAACACAACAACAAACTAACCAAAACCCCAACCACCTCAATACTACATTTCTTTGCTATCTCCTCATTTCTATCCTACTAAAACAAACACAAACCTAATTCACTGAGTATATCCATACGTAGACATTTTGATACTGAAGAAGCTTATACAATCTGTTGTTCATTGTTTCCATAAAGAGAAAGGGAAAGCTCTAACATGCCCTCAAACATATGGGAAGAGGTGAAAAATCTTGGTAGCAATCAGAAGATTCCAGGTAGGAATCACTTCATCTATCCTCTCCATTCATTCATCAGATTGGAAAAATTGAAAAAGATTCCCAGCATCCATTAGTGATAACATATACAGGACTTTTTTTTGTTAGGACTTTACGTGAAGCAACTTTTTTGCAATATCATCTGAATTACATATGGTTCTTTGACTCAGCTTTTAGGACTCTATTCAACTATCAATGTAGGATGTAAGACTATGCATGCAAGAATTTTAGAAATAGTAAAAACCTGTGATATTCCTGAATATCCATCAACTGGGAGGAAAGTAAATTAAAGTAAAATCAAAACATAAAAAAAGGCCTCTGGGTAGCACAAACATATTCTGTAGGGAGATGTGCTGATGGCCTCGAAACTGCAACTCTCTAGTGTTTCAAGTCCACTAGTAATCCTGCCAGAAAAGGCAATCTACTGTGCAATTTACAGGTCTGGGAACCCAGTGAAGGGTCAGTTATGAGTTGGTTCCAATTTGATGGCAATGACTTTCAGTTTGACTAATCCAAAATTTTGACTAATCTAAAATTTGAATAAGGATGGCAGAAAAAGAACTAGATGCCTTTTGAGAAGAGTACTGCAAAAAAGGTCAGATATATCTTTTTATTGGTTTGCTTACTAAGTTCGTATACATTATGTTTCACACTATTCTTCATTCACATTGTGTTTCATGCAATCAATCTCATGCATTATGTTTTACAAAATTAATCACCACTGGACCTAGGCCATCATTACCCTGTCTTTTTGCCTGAGTACTTCCCATTTCCTTCCCCACTTCCCTCCACCCATCAAACTGCAACATTGTGGTTTTGCCCCTACTAATCTTCTTCCCTCCCTTGAATTCCCAATCATGTTTTACTATTCTTCTATTTTTATAATAATAGTCTTATGCAATATTTGTCCTTATGAGACTGAGTTAGTTCATTTAGCATAATGCTCTCCAGCCTCTCAAATTACACAATATTTTTCAAAATTGTTGCTCCTGACTGCTGCATAGTATTCTGTTGTGTAAATGTACCACAATTTCTCAATCCATTTGGTTGTGGCTGGACATGTGGGCTGTTTCCATGTTGTGATGGTGAATAATGCTGCTATGAACATTGGCAGACAAATCTCCATATGTGCATCAGTTCTAATTTCCCTTGAGTATATGCCTGGTAGTGGAGTAGGTGGCTCACACAGAGTTCCTATGTTCAATTTTTTGAGGAAATGCCACACTGTCTTCCAGAGTGGTTGCACTGTGTTACAATCCCACCATCATTTTATGAGGGTCCCCACCTCTCCACCATTTACTGCTTGCTGCCCTACTAAACTTTGCCACTGCTACTTGGGTGAGATGACATATCATTGTGGTTTTTTATTTGCTTATCTCTTATTACTAGTGATGTTGAGCATTTCTTCATGTGTCTGTTGGCCACCTAAATGTCTTCCTCTGTGAAAAGTCTTTCCATGCCTTTTGCCTGTTTTGTAATTGGGTTATCAAGCTTTTTTTTCCTGAGGCACAGAAGTATTCTGTATACTTGTTATGAGACCTTTGTCCAAAACAGTATTGCCAAATGTTTGTTCCTAGAACTTAGAAAAAGACTGTTTCATGAACCAGAGATTTCATCTTTACAAAGTCCCATTCATCAATTTTATCCTCTCCAGAGTGTGCATTTCTTGCTGTATTTGGCAACCTCTTTATACCATAGGCTAAGCCTTCTAAGCTTGATCCCAGTTTGTGTCTGATGAACTTTATAGTTTGGGGCTTTGCTCCAAGGTCTCTGAAATCAGATCTATCTTAGAGAAAGGTGAAGCCAGAGTGCTCCTTGGAGGCAAAAATGATACATCTTCATCTCACACACTTTGGGCATGTTGCTTGGAGACATTCCTTGGAGAGGGACATCATGCTTGGGAAGGTGGGGGGATGGTTAAAGAGAGGAAGACCTTCCAGCAGACGGACTGACACAGTAACTACAGCAATGGGCTCAAATACGTCAGAGATTATGAAGATGGCACAGGATAAAACAAGATTCAGATCTGTTGTTCATAGGGTCACTAAGAGTTGTATTTGACTTGACAGCACTTAACAACAACAAACTTTCACAGTTCAAACTCACTCAACAACACAAAAAGTAGGGCCTGTTGTTGTTGTTGCTGTGAGCCATTTAGTCCACTACCACCCATAATGACCCTATGAACAAATGGCTCTGAACCTTGCCCTATCCTGAGCCAACATCACCATCTCTGAAACACTTGGCCCCATTACCATAGTCAATGTGTCAATCCATCTCACTCAGGACCTTCCGCTTCTCTACTGACACTTTACCCTTCCAAACATGATGCCCTTCTCCATGGACTTGTTCTTCCCAGAAACATGACTAAAGTATATGAGACAGAGCTTCAAAATTCTTCCCTCCAAGGAACAAACTGGTTTCACCTTCCCCAAGACAGAATTATTTGTTCTCATGGTAGCCCATGGTGTGTTCAACACTCTCCTTCAGCATTCCAACTCAAAGGCATTAATTCTGCTTCTGTCATGATTAGCCACTACCAAGCTCTCAGAAGCACAGCAAGAAACTGAGAAGATCATGGCCTTGGTTAGGTACATCTTCGTTTCAAGACTAACACTGTTGCTCTTTAGCACTTTGGAGAGTTCCTTGACTGAATTTTTCCCAACAGAACTCGTCATTTTATTTCCTTGATGCTGGTGCCAAGATATTGATTGTGGATACAAGCAAGATGAAATCATCAACAACATCAATCCTTTCCCCATATTTCACCTTCCTGTCTATTAGCCTGGCAGTGAGGATCTTTGTTTTCTTGATGCTGAGATGCAATCTATATTAAAGGCTGCAATTTTTTACCTTCTGCAGCAAACACTCACATTCTCCTTTCAGCAAACAAAGCTGTGTCATCTGCTTAATTCAACTGTTGATGAGTCTTCCTCCAATCCTCAGGCCACATTCTTCTTCATAAAGCCCAACCTCCCGAATGATGTTTTGCATGTAGATTGAAAAGGTACGGAAAAAGGATACATCTCTAATGTACTACTTTCTTGATTTTGAACCATGCAGTGTTCCCTTCCTCTGTTTAGACAACAGCTCTGGGTCTAGGTATAGGTTTTGCATAAGCACAATCGGGTGTTCTGGGATCCCATTTGTTTCAACATTAGCCAGCATTTGTTGTGATACATACAGTCAAACGTCTTTGTATAGTCAATAAAACACAATTAGATATTCTTCTGATACTTTCTCCTTTTAACCATGATCCATCTGACATCAGCAATGATATTACTAGTGGCACAGCCTCTTATAAATCTAGCTTCTATTTCTGGAAGTTCTCTGTTGATGTACTATTCCAGTCAATTTTTAAAATAATCTTCAGCAAGATTCTGTTTGTGTGTGATATTGTTTAATAATTTCCACATTCTGTAGGATTACTTTTTGGGGAAATGGGAAAAAATATAGACCTCTTCCAGTGAGTTGACCAGGCAGCTGTTCTCCAAACTTCTTGGCACAATCCGGTGAGCACAGTGACTGTATCTGTTTGCTGAAATATCTCAACTGGCAGTCCATCAATTCCTGGGGCCTTCTTGAACCTCCTCCTTATTATTGGTTCTTGATCATATGATATTTCCCAAGAGGTTCTGTGTCAGCCAGTTATTTTTGGTACAGTGACTCTGTGAATTCTTTCCATCTTCTTTTGATGCTTCCTGGATCATTCAATATATGGTCTACAGCATCTTTAAGTACTGGAACTCCTAGCTTGAATTTGTTCTGAAGTTCCTCAGCTTGAGAAATGCCAAATGAGTTATTCCCTTTTGATTTTATGATTCTAGTTCTTTGCACATTTTGTTGCAATACTTTTCTTTTTCTTCACAAGTTGCCCTTGGAAATCTTATGTCCAACTCTTTAACTTCCTGATTTCTTTCCTCTGTTTTGGCTTCTTGGCATTCTAGGGCAATATTCAAAGTCTCCTCTGATAGCCGCCTTCATCTTTTCTCCTCTTCTTCCTCTGGAATGATCTTTTGCTTTCTTCATGTGTGCTAAAGATCATCCTACAGTTCACCTGGTCTTCCTTCATTAGTGTGAAATGCTTCAAATCTGTCCTCAAGATGGTTTTTAAATTCAGGTGGCATAGACCCAAGGTCATATTTTGGTTTCTGTGGATTTAATTTTCTTTAGCTTCAATTTGAATTTGCACAAGAGTAGTTGAAAGTAAGGCCTAGTGATGTGCTTATGTGAAGATGCATTGTCTTATTTATGGTTTTTGTTTATTTGTAACATAAGATATTAAGCAAATATTATTCATATCTGTTCATAAGAAAAGGTGTAATAAAATATTAAGAGGAAAAAATAAGTATTGCTTGTGATTCCATTTTTATAGACAAGGAAAACCAACCCAAAATACATATATCAGAGAGGAAAAGAAGTATATCAAAGGTACAAGTAATAGAGTTAATTTTTTCCATACTTGTGGTTACACTGTTTGAAATAGAACAATCATGTATTGTTCTGTAACATTTTATAAGTATAGAAAGCTTAAATAAAACAAGTTTATTGATTTTGGGGTTTTCTTTTTGCACTAGACTTTTATGAACACTGCCAAAGGGCTAAGAATATCATTCATTCCAATTCACTGTGACTCTAAGTATCAGCCATACATAAGTCAATATTAACAATTAGAGACCCCAAAACCTATTTGGAGAGCATGTCCTGATCATAGTACATATTCACCATCAGTCTCAAAAACTAGCTATAGGCGTACCCTAATGATATTACAAGCTCATTTCCAATCACACAATTTTTTTTGGTTTCCCACTGCATATAAAATCTCTGTAAATGTTCATTAAAATTTAATAAAATTAAAAAAACAAAAAACAAAAAAGTGAATGGGGGTGGGGTAGGGAGGAAAATGTGCAACAATGAATGAATAGAAATCCAAGATTTTTGTAAAATTTTGTTAAAATCACAATAAAGATTAAGGTTTAAAAAAATTATGTCTACACTACACTGTAGTACATTAAGTGTGCAATGACTATCATCTACTCAATTCTGAATCAACCTTTTACCCAATGTCCAAGGTGTAAATTATATGAGGAGAAGACTCCATTTTTCTTCCATGGTAGATTTGAACCACCAAAGATGAGCAGCTTTCTGGTGAACAGCACAACACACTAAGAACTAAAACATCAGAGCTCCTCAAGTGTGTGACAGCATTAGGAAAAAGTGTGAAACATTTGACAATTACTAGAATGTGACATCAAGACACAAAGTGAGCACGTGTTGGTAGAAAATAGTGCTAACAGACTCGTTTGATAATAGTTGCCACAAATCTTCCTTTTCTAAGCAACACAACATTTTTAAAATGCAATAAAATGAAACATGTCTGTATATTCTGTGTAACTAAAACTAGGGTTTATATCTAGCCCCAGAAGTACAAAAACTTGGAGGTGACATTTTGTGGAAGTCTGACAGAATAATCTTCTACCTACTGAGTAAACTTACAATATTTTTAAGTTAGATTTACTAGATTTTGCACAATTATCAGTTCATGAAAGATTTTAATTTAAAAACTGGTTCTTCACCCTATCAGAGCAGTACTAGCCCAAATAATAAGAATTTGTCTTCACAATGAAAAATATAGTAAGACTCTGTTTAAATTCACAGTTCAAACCATACTGACATATTCAAGTTCTTGTAAAAAGATACATTTAAAAATAAAGCTTTCTGGCCATCAAATTATGAATATATTCACATTTTATCTGTTGATGAGCAATCTCCTCCAGTGTGATTAACAGCCTCTGAAAACTCGCTGGAGGGTCAACTATGGGTTGGTTCTAACACAACAGTACTCACCATCAACAACAACAATAATAGTAGTAGTATGCTTATTCTAATTAAAATACTATGAGCTATAGAGACATTTACAAGGAAAGAGTAAGAGAACTGGAGAATAACTGAAAACCTAGACAACTTCTAAAGCCAGCTAAGGCTAGTTCCACCAAAGAAATTTCAAGTTTCACCAACAGTGAAGACCTGCAACAACATTAATTTGATTTTCATATTCCCTCCCTTTTCATTCTTCTTAGTGAAGATGCAACATAAGACAGGTGACAGACAGGAAGAAGGCAAGAAGTAGGTGGGGTGGCGGTGGGGGATTTGACTTTCTTGAGTTGATTCTAAATTTCACTTTTAAGTCCTCTAGCTAGGGAACAAAGAAGAGCTAACATTCTCCTGTCTTTTAAGTTTTTTAGCTTGAAACATTTTCAAACTTAAGAGTTATCAAGAAAACAATGCCTGGAAGAATTAAAGAATCAAACACAGAGCCAAGTATCAAAATAAAATTTTAAAGCAATGATTTGTAAATACCAACTTCTCTTCCCCTCCCAAAAGTATTTAAACCAGTACTGAAGAGCGGTGCATTTCCAAATCTGTCAGTAAAATAAAAATCACTGTGGATGAAAAGCTGTGGTGCTGAAATAAGATCACAATCCTCACCAAAGGATAACCAGGCTGTGGCACATTCACTGCAGTATTTTGAGAGTTTTTAAGAAATCAGGAAAAAAATTAGGTGATTTTTACATTGGTTTTATTTTCCATGACAAAAGAGCCCTAAAATGCTACTAGTCTGTTTGACAGTGCTTTGACATTATTTGGATTCCTTGTAACAATCAATGTATTCAAAAAGGAGAGAAATAAGAACACAATAAGCCTCTAATCCTGGGTAACTGAGGGCAAAGAACGGACAATGGTGTGAACTTCTAGCATGTGATTCCAAATGAATAAATGAATGGATTTTCCTCTCACTCTGCTCAGAAATTCACTGCCTTGGTATCAGAATAAAATGCTTTAAGTAGGGCAGCAGCAAAGTAAACACCACCATGGTTCAGGGGTAGAAATCTCACCTTCCACCAGGGTGACCTGAGTTCAATTCCCAGCCAGTGGGCCTCATCATAGCCACACCTGTCTGTCACAGCAGGCTCGACAGTTTGCAGTAACAATGAATAGCTTAAACTGGGAAAAACAGCTTTGTGATCCACTTCTGAAAATTAGCCTATATATATGGATCCCAAAGCCCAATTCACCATTGATCATGGGGATGGTGCTAGGTCACACTGTGTTTCTTTCCACTGTGCAAGAAGTAGTACTAAGCTCTTACTCTCTACCTGGCACCGAACTGCTTGCAAACAGTGTTTAGCAGTAGTCTAGGTCCTCACCTCTGAATAACAACTAAGGATCACCAAGCCCTAACCTTCTAATGGGTACTTTCCCTTCTCTATACCATCAGCCACACTGCACAGGGCAGAAATGGCTTTCCCTTTGGTCAAGTCTCATGCCACAGCTTTGATCTATGTTGCCCTTGACCTCAGTACACCTGGCACTGTTCAGCAGCTTCTTTCCCCTTTTTGATTCCTCCATCTCGTCCTCAATCAGCTGGCTCTGTTTCCTTCGGCTTCTTGCACTTGTCTCTCCTTGATCTAGAAGAAGGATATTTTCTAAGGTCCTGTCACTCTAAAAAATCATGTTCCTAAGGCTTCAGTTCTCTCTTTGCAGACAGTTCCCAAACAGAGGCTTATCTACAGGAAATAGTGTCCACAACAAGCCCTGAGCTGTCCCGGTTCCCCATTCAAACATCTGGCACCCACCTTAACCATTAAGCATCATGTACAGTGGACAATTAAGTCAACAGTCAAAAGTCTACCTTCAGTGACCTTATTAATTTTCATGGAAAAGAGACTACTGACAATAAAACCAAAAATCCATAGCTATCCAAAGTTTCCCTAATCGCTGTGGCCCTTCTCTAGCCTCAGGTAACTTTTTTTCCAGTTTAGTGGAAGAGTCTTTTAGGACAATATGGTCCATAATTATGGTAACTTTGCAGGGAAAAGACGGCATCTGATGTGCAGGTGAGTGGTGGAGGGGAGGCCTGGTCTGAGCAGCACTGTGGGTGTGCTGGGATGAGGAGACTGCACAACTGCTGGGGTGGGAACAGGTGGCAAAGGAGGGAAGGGAGGAGGAGCTGGCAATGGAAGAATAAGCCCTGATGTCAGAAAAACCAAATCCAAGCCCAATGGCTCACAGGTACCCTCCATCAGGTCTCTCAGGCTTTAAATCTTACTGGAAGGAGCAACCATCTTCCTTCCTCCTGTGGAGCAACCAGTGGACTGTAACTGCCGACCTGTTGGCTAATAGCCCGAGACATTACACCAAACACCACTCTGATGTAAGGAAAGGGTTCTCAAATCTTTAACTTGTGTAACCATCTTACTCCTGGTAATGAAGCCTATGACTGTTAACAGAAGCTGCTCAGTGGCGCCTTCAAGTGGCACCCAAAGCACAGGTCATCCCTGCCATTCCCAAATCACCCTTGGACTCCCTTTCCCTATTTTTCAAGCCTTCCACAAACCATTTTCCTCACTTGTCCCTTTCCTACAAACTCAAGCCAAGCCTACTTTCTTGTCTCCACATTATTGCCCCAGAAAAAGCTTTTTCTCTTGGCCTCATTTACTTCCTGAATAGCAGAGGTGTCCTCCTATCCATCGTGGCCTCAAGCCTTTGAATTCTTTTTGCACAGTCTCTCTCTCCTTTACCCTCTGTCCCAATCATCCATCGGTCACATATCTCACCTGTCTCCATCTACGCATTCACAATGACACATCCTAGACCTGGGTGCAAAGTAACTGCTTCTCCTTTCTTCCTCATGCTATTTCCAAGCTGCTCAGTGACTGCTGCCATTTTGGCTTTCTGTTAGTGCCCAGCAATACAAGAATCCTCACAGCCATCATGTAAAGCAGCCTGCACCTCTGAGAATGGAGGAGATATGTGCAATAGAGTTCAGGCATACCTTGAAGGCATTGTGGGTCTAGTTCCAGACCACTGCAATAAAGAATATCGCAATAAAGCAAGTTACACGAGTGTCTTGGCTTCCCAGTGCATATAAAGTTACATTTACACTATACTGCAACCTTTTAAGTATGCAACAGTATTATGAAAATGTTTGAAAACATGTTGTAATTAATGCAATAAAACGAAATGCATATGAACTGTTGAATGGAAGGCTAGTATGTTTTGCAAGCTTTTACTCAATCACAATTTAAAAAAAAAATTACTAAAATGTGACACAAAGACCTAAAGAGAACACAGACTGTTGGAAAGACAGCCCGGCAGATTTGCTCAACACAAGGTTACACAAACTTTCAACTTGTTTTAAAAAAAACACACAATAAAACGAGGTCCACCTGTAGTCAAAAGTTCAAACTCAGCAGACAGCTGGCCTCTTCGCTCACGCTGCACCATGGAATTGCTGTGTGCCTCAGCCTCCTTAGCCTTAAAATGGAATCGACTGCATCTCCCTTCAAAGACTGCTGTACAAGCTCTGATTCAATTAAAAGGCGTAAAACACTGGGGACAGTAAGCCCTTGGTATTGTACATTTTTACTGGAAGGCACAGCATGCCCTGCCCCATGTGCTATATACTACTTTGCTAGTATAAAATAGCGACCTCCAAACTAACTCTGATTCATGGTGACTCCATCTGGGTCAGAGCAAAGCTGCTCCAAAGGGTCTTCAATGGCTGGGCTGTCAGAAGTAGATCATTGGAGTGTTCCTTCTTAAGTCCTCTGGGTAGATTTGAACCTCCTTAGAATGTTAACTGTTTGCCCCACTCTGGGCCTCTAGATTTTGTTATTATATTTTCTTAGATCAATCTACAACCTCCACCTGCTACACTTGAACTTCTAGAATACTCATTGAGTGTCTCTAAAGTTAGTCCTTAAGTCAGTCAGTCTGGTAAGGCAACTGATAACATCAGAAAAAGCAGTGGTGTGGGAGCCAAGACCCAATCTTTACCACTTGATATCCCTAATTTAATGGTTTGTGCCTCTGAGGGTCAGTTTTCTCTCCACTGTAAAAGATATACAATCTCATTCATACGTTTTTCTCAGGATTGAATGAGGTCAAGTTTCTATCATGTCATCAGGCATATTAATAAATGCCTGTTCCCTTCTAGTGAGACTGTAACCCCTCTGAGGGCAGCTTCGAGTTCTTCCAGTCCTAAGGATAGTACTGAGCAGAAATGGCACAGACATGTAAGTGACTAGCAGCCCCCCATAAATGAATTCCCTTCCAAATCTAATGATTTCATGGCAATATTCTGAAATGGGCTACGACATACAATTCTAAACAACTGACAGCACATCTATCTTAAAAGTATTTTAATATATTCACCTGCCAAGAACATAAAGCCATTTTCTTTGTGCTCTAGTTAAGAGAGTGAATACATTATCCACCTAACCTTTCTCTCACTCGTAAGTGATATCAAAATGTTTTTAGGGCTAGTTTTTGCAGATTGAGGTAATATACAAAAGCCAGAAAGTACATGCCAAAGAAGAAAGAAAAAAGAAATTATGACACAAAGTAATGTTTAAAGACTCTTCATACCTAAAAAGGGAATTTTCAACCACAACCTTAGTCATAAACCTTCAGCAGGCAAATCAGAAGCAGCAAAAGATAAAGTCCCAACGCGAAAATCCGGCTGAGGTGTGACTCGGGTTCAGGCAGTGGGTTACAGGACTCACAAGACACGCTGACGGAAGTGGGTGCCGTACCTTTATCACGGCCGCCCCCACCTGACCACCTGTAGCAGCCTCAGAGGAAGCACAACAACCCCCACACACTTTCCAGCTGCATCGTGGCAGCCACAAAATACGTACACACAATCAGCCAACGTATATAATTATATCAGAAGCATCAATGTGAAAAGGGAAAAAGTGTACACTCGTGATGACTAACTTATGCTATTTAGATTCTGCCGCCAGGGCCTGGAACTGAGCTAAAAGGGAGACCCCTCTCCCCACACCCACACACCCTGGCTGTACCTCTACTCAAGTGCATCATGTCAGTACATCAACTGTTTGGGACCGAGCCTGGCATTTAAAAGGCTGAAGCAGCAAATATCCTTGCAATAAGGGTCAAGTGGGGACAAAACTATAGGGGCTGTAGGTCTCCTCTCTCGGCTCTCAATGACATGTGAAAACACATCACTGGGTCTAATCGCTAGAAGGACTGCTCCCTTCTTTAGAGACAGACAAGACAAAGACCCACAGACCCTGGGCCACACGATCCTACAAATGAAACGCCTGGGTCCCACTGTATATAATGCTTGATATATTTGGGACTGTGCTCTCCTGAGGGCTACTTACAAAATACTTACATTATTTAAATAATGGGGAGATACGGCAGAAGAAAAGCATAAGGGTAACTGTTTTCTCCAAGTCATTTTTTTTTACACTTTGTTTCACTTGAGTACTTTTTAAATCATCATTTAAAGCAGTTAAATTAAAGTGCACCTGCTCTATAAATCAGGAGAGAACACACCTGCTCTTCAAACAGGACTTGAAAAGAATGGTGTTTTTCCTAAGAGATGCTCTCATTTAATATTTAATGGGAAGAAGAAAAATTGAACAAACTGAAATACTAACCTGAACTTACCGCCCTAAGAAATCCTCAATGGGTATTAAAGAAATAAATGTGACTTTCAAGCTTATTCTGAAATCTAAAATACACCCAATACCTGGGCAGCAGAGAAATAGTATAATAAAATATAATATTCTGCTAATATAATGACAAGGAGAAAAGTATAGACAGTATACAAAGGATGTCTCCCCACACATAAATGTACACAACTCTTAAAATAATACTATATGAGTTATGTCCTAATTAATGTCATATCCACTACTTGAAAACAGTTTTTCATTTGCCCACAATGACAGCAACAGTGTTCTGTGTGCACTGAAGCTAAAGAACTAATGGAGCTTTTATTCACGAAAAATCTCATGAAACTCACGCAGGGCCATCCTGAGTGGACCACAGATAAAGTAAAGGATTTCTGCGTCTACCCTGTCAACTTAAACTAGAAAACTCTTGTAACTCTAAATATAAAATAAGCCATCAAACCCACTGTCACAAAGTCGATTCCAACTTAAAACCTCACTGCTTTGCCTACAGTGTAAATCTTTATGGTTCATCTTTCTCCTTTGAAGTGGCTAGGGAGTTTGAACCACTGACCTTTCAGTTACTAACCTAATACGTTATGAACTGTATCACCAGAGAACCTTTTACATAAAAACTATATATCGCTCTCTTGGGCCTCGTTTCCAAGATGACAAAGAAAAGGAGAAACAACAGTCATGCCATCGGGGGCCATGGCCAAGTGCAGCCTATTTGCTGCACTGTACCGTCTGCGTGCCCAATGACAAGGCAATTAAGAAATTCGTAATTCAAAATAAAGTAGAGACAGCTGCTGTCAGGAACATTTACGCGGAGGGTCTTCAATGCATACATACTTCCAAAACTCTATGTCAAACTTCCCTATTGTGAGAGTTGTACCATTCACAGAAAGGTGGTCAGGAACCATTCTTATGAAGCCTGGAAGGACAGAACACCTCCACCTAGATTCAAACCTGCAGGTGCTGCCCCGCAACCACCACCAAAGCCCATGTAAGGATTCAATTCCTTAAAGGCTGAAGAAAAAAACTTGTCTGAAAATAAAATGGAAATTATACTTAAAAACACCCCCTAGATATCTTTAAGTGACAATCATTGATATTGATATTAATATTAATAAGCTAGACAACTGGGGATTTTTTAATGCCTCATTCCAGAACTTTAATTCCCTCCCCCCACCCACAAAAAAAAAACCCAAAAAACAACAGTTTAGGGAATCTTTAGCTGCCTTCTTTTCAAGAACGCATGTTTTGTCTAGGCAAAAAACATGGAGGAAAGACATGGAGGAAATTTCAGTACAATTCTGAGAACTGTAGCTTTCATTATAGATTTTCAAATATAATTTCCTACCATTTATCTCACCTCCATTTCCTCATTCCCTCAGTAAATACACCCGAGATACTCATCTTTATTACACCCTGGTATAATGGCCATCCTGGCATCAATTTCATCTTAATGTTCCAATACTATCTGCTGGAAATTCTCTAGGAGAAAAAAATGTATAGTCACAAGAAAAATAGGACAAATACAAACTTTTAACTCGCTTAACCCTTTCAAACTACCTGGATGAAAGTACTTACCAATTCCTAAGTAACCATTCCAAAAATATGCTAGGGTATAAAATACCTCTCTGCGTTAGTCTATCCTAACACCAACTTTGATGTAGTATTTGACATATCAGAAGTTTGAAGTTAAAGAGACTCGTTCCCCATTTCTTGGTTTTCAATTCTATTCCATTGATCTATGGTCTATCAAAATACTAGTACTACAATGCCTTGACCACCATGGCTGTATAGCAGGATCTGAGACCAGGGAGTGTGATGCCTCCTACCCTGTTTCTAATTTTCAGTAGTGCTTTGCTCATTTGGGGTCTCTTTCCATTCCAGATGAAACTGGGAACTGCCTTATGAATCTCATTGGAAGAATGGAGTTGTTATCTGTATTGGGATTGCACTGAACCTATAGATTGCCTTTGGCAGAAATGTTGTTTTCATCATACTGAGTCTTGCTATCTATGAGCATGGTTGTATTCCTCCCTCTACAGAAGGCAGTCTGGGACTTTCTCAAAAAGTTGGAAATAGAAATACCATTTGATCCAGTTATCCCACTACTGGGAATATACCCTAAAGAAATGAGAATTGCAACTCAAACAGATGTATGCACACCCATGATTTACAATAGCAAAGAGATAGAAGGAGCTCAATTGCCCATCAACAAATGAATGGACAGAAAAACTGTGGTTCCTTCATACTATGGAAGATTACACAGCACTGAAAAACAGCAAACTTGTAAAATACTACATACACATGAATTAGCCTGGAAGACATTAAGTTGAGGGAAATATCTCAGTCACAAAAAGGACAAATACTGCATAATACTGCTATTAAAAACAGGACTGGCTCAGGACAGGGGGCTGGAGAGAACAAGGAAAGAGTGGATAGGCACTGGACACTGCACTGGAACAAATGAGGGGAAGGACAGAAAGGAATGAATGACAGGTATTACATGTACAACAATTAACAATCTAGCACAAGAAGTGCATTACAAGTGGAGAGGAGATACAAGAGGGGGAGGGAAGAAAATGTACAACAATGAATGAATGAAAACCCAATTATTACTGTAAACTTTGATTAAAATCACTATTTTAAAAAGTTTGAAGTTGCTTTTTTCCCCCAAAAGATTATCACAGTCAAATTTCAGCCTTATTCTACACAGAATTTTAAAGTTAAATGTCTTTTGTAGGTCCAGTCCTATGCAAAAACTCAATTAAAAAAAGAGGTTCTAGAATGCTCAATTAACTATGTTATTCATAATAACCCCAAACTGGAAATTATAAAAGTGGATAATAGATTATGGGATATTCTAACAACAGAATATGACCATTGGAATCAATAATCAACTACTACATTATATCCACCATGTGAAACCACTAGTTAAACTACTATATTAAACCACTATATTAATTTGTTCGGGTTTTTAGGTTTTTTTAAGGAAAAAAGGCCAGGAACAAAATAGTTTGTTATTATGTTTATATAAATTGCAAGAGCAGGCAGAGTAAATCTATGCTTCTAGTAGCTAGGGGAGTGGTTTACCTGAGTACAGTAACAGTAGAAACACAAGAGTTTTTTTAAGATATTAGCTATGTTGTAATCTCAGAGTTGGATACATGGATGTGTTCAATTTGTGGACATTTACCAGTATGAGTAATGTGTGTGATATGTGGACTGTTCTACATGTATAAGTCTAATAAAAGGCTGACTAAAATTAGCTTATTCTTTTAAATTTTTCTAAATTTTTTTTATTGTATTATTTTTACATGTTCCATCAAATCAGATCTGACTGGTACAGGAGGAGATTGCCCCCTCCTTCTCCAGCAGAGCATCTGGTGGATTTGAACCACATACCTCTGAGATTGCAGTGCAGTATCTTGCCACTAGGCCACCAAAGCTCCCTTAGTTTATTCTTTTAAGAAACATATTTATAGGTGTGAAAATGAGAATGGCTTGGCATAATAATAAGTAACACATCCAAGATTATACCATTGACTACGCAATCTGGAACATTCAGAACTTTCTAAAAAGTGGAGTAAACAACAAAGATCAAATGACATAATATTCAGGTGCCTTCCAAGCAATAAAGACACGCATGCGTAGCACTCTTACCTGAAATACTAAATTATACTGCATACTCAATTCTCAAGGCTATAAGGTTCTATGTAAAAGCAAGGTACTATTTTCAGAGGTAAGGTGGCATAGCCCATAAAGTTGTGCTGCTTACCAGAGGCCACATTTCTCTGTTGTTTCTAACCCATCAACAATTCAGCAAAGAAGGATGGATAATCTCCCACGTGATTTACAGCCTCAGAAGCCAATGGAAGGTCAGCTGTGTGTAGGTTCTGACTCAATGACACTGAGTGAGGGAGACTCTCAACAAGACAGAGTGAATGCAACAGTGGGCTTGAGCAAGGCAGAGGTTAGATGATGGCACAGGGTAGGACAAGGTTCAGCTCTCTTATTCACAGGGCCACTAGGAGTCACAGTTGACTCGATGGCACCTAACAACAGGAGCACCACTATGAGCTTTGCTATTTAAAGGATTTCTCCACAACTGAAAGCATGCAACATCTATTACACAAAAAGTCAAGCCTTCCTTCTCAAACCTTCAGTAAGATGTTATGAAAAGAGCTTCTGGAATAATATCAGATAATAAAAATGAGGTAGCACATAATATTAACTTTTAGAGACTACAAGAACTAGAGGATAATGTTGTTTACACCTTACTTTCCTAAATCCTTTGGTTCAGTGGCCGTTTTTCAGTGACCTCTCAATTGTCTTGTGTTTTTCCTCCTATGTAATCTTGTTCTCCTTCTGTGTCCATTCCCGCTTCTTACCAACTGCACCTTTCTCTCTACCTACTGAAATCCTATCCAGTTCAAGTTACTCCACTGTGGGACATCCTTCTAGGACCAAGTCTGGACCTTTTAGTGCCTGGACCACCCATCTGCAACCGTTTTTAGATCAAAGTGTTGAAGTGCTATTTACCACTCGAACCATGAGCTGGTAAGTCAAATGCTTGTATCTTGCTCTAGTTAAGGATCTTGGTCATATTTACTTTATATATCCTTCCTATGCCTCAAACATTACAGGTATCTAATGTCGACAAGAACAACCACCAAATAAACCCAAACCAAACAGCTGCTGCCAATTTAACTCTGACATGGGATGAACCTTAAGCCAGACTAAAACAGCTCCACTAAGTTTTCCATGGCTGAGCTTTCAGAATATGTCCTTTTTCTGAATCATCTCCGGATAGCTGAGACTACCAGAGCCACCATTCTTCCCGTCAGTGGCCAAGATAGCAATCTGTACTCCCGAAGGCTTCTGCATCTAAACGAGGGTGGATGGTCTCAGAGAAAGCCCTATAATCTGAGAAGACTGAACAGAGAAAATGTACATTAACCATCTGTACCTCCAAGGGACTTCAGATATTAAATACATGCTTGTTAAACTGATGCTCTTTTTAAAGGTTTAGGAAGGCAGCTATCTCTGAAAAGTAGGCCAAAGGTGAACACAGAGACTTCTTTGAGAGGGTGCACTCTATCAGTGGCAGGTACTCCATCTCTAAAACTGTTAAAGGTCAGTCCTCTGCTTGAGAGCTCTCACTCACTTTCAACTTTAGAGTCTAGACTACCACTTTCCAACAGAGATATAATGAGTCATAAATACATGCCACATATTTAATTTTAGGAAACACATTTAAAAGAGGTAAAATTAATTTTAATGCTATTTTATTTAACCACATGCAGCTAAAATACATTTCAACACGCAACCAATAAAAAATTATTATTCTATGTTCTTTCATGCTATATCCTCAAAATACTGTTTTATACTCATGTTGTTGTTTTGTTGTGTGCTGTCAAGTTGCCTGCAACTCATAGTAAACCTATATACAACAGCTCTGAACCCTGCCCTGTCCTGAGCCAACCGTATTATCTCTGACTCACCTACCCGCATTATCCCAGTTACTGTACTAATCCATCTCATCCAGGGTATTCCTCTCCTGCGCTGTCCCTCCACTCTTCTGAGCATGATGTCCTTCTCCAAAGATTTCCTGGCCACAAGCCCAAAGTATGAGAGATGGAGCTTCAAAATCCTAGCCTCCAAGGAGAAACTTTGTTTCATCCTAAGACCTATTTGTTTTCTTGGTGGTCTGTGGTATGTCCAAGACTCTTCTCCAGCACCACAACTCAAAGGCATCGATCTTCTTCTGCCATCTTTAGTCGTTGTCCAGCTCTTGATGCATTCCAAGTAACTGTGGAGACCACGGCCTGGATCAGGTGCACCTTAGTCTCTTAACTTACACTGTTGCTTCCCAGTACTCTAGGGGAAGTCCCTAATGGCACATTTTGCAATTTGCTTTTGATTTCCTGACTGCTGGTGCCAAGAGTGTTGATGGTGGAGCCAAGCAAGCTGTAATTGTTAACAACCTCAATCTCTTCTCCATCTATCATGGTGCTGCCAATTGGCCCAGTGGTAAAAATCTTTGTTTTCCTGATGTTGAGCTTCAATCTATATTAAAGACTACAGTCCTTGACCTTTTGCAGCAAGCACTTCATGTCCTGCTCAGTTTCAGCAAGCAAGGCTGTGTCATCTGCAGAAAGTATAGCACACTTCAATTTTGACTAGTTACAGTTTAAGTGCTCAAAAGCCACTCGTGGCTAGTGGTTACCTTAATGGACAGTGCAGGTTAGAGTACAAATTAGAATAGGTGATTTCAAGGTATCCTGAAATATCCGAGATCTGGTGAATATAAGGATATGTAGTGCTCTTCCTAAATACTGAAGGGCACACAGTCAATAATCTAATTCAAGCAACTGTATATTAACAGCTATTATGTTCAGCAATACTCTCATAATGCCAACTTATCCTTTAATATGGTAATTTGATCATCAGAATTTAGTAAAGTGCTATCTTGTAACTAAATTTCTTTTATTAGGACCAGAGTCACTTATATATAACCATAAAATTAGAAGCTCTTTAAAAGCTAGGATTTTATACCCTTCTCAGAGCACCCAGACCAGAGCTTTGCACACAGGAAGTGCTCAGTAAAGGTTCACCATGGATAAGTAATTGGATTAAGCAAATAACCGAATAGAAAGCCTAGCCTTCCACATCATAACGAGTCACTACATTGGTAGATGGAGTATGATGGCATTTTTTTATAAGCATTTATAAGTTAAGAAATCAAGACCTAAAGAGTTTCAGGGAGGCGGTACATAGATTTATTTATAAGTTTGTGATTAACAAAAGAATACTAAAATATGTTCTTAAAATTCATAAAGATAGTATATTTTCTCTTTAAACTTTACTATTTTATAAAGTTCTTTGTCATAACTGATCTCATTTAGATAAAAAACATGTACCAATTATTATCTATGTCAACTGTTAAAGTACAGTTTCATCATCCTGTATCTCAAAAGAAGACAGATTTGGAAATATTAATTGCTAACTTGTGTTTAAACCATACAACTCGTGATTACAAAGACTTAAAGACCTTTTTAATTCATGATATATTTCCTCCATTCATATTTGCCATCAAAATTCTTAACAAGTGGAAAACCAAATTTAGTATGTCTGATTTTAAATCATTTAAGAACTTCTTTATTTTGGAGTTCAATGACTATCACAATAAGTATTAGTTGTGGTATGGACATCAAATGACAAATGACTAATTATGCAAAGAAGGAAAAATGAATGAATCACAGATTCCACCTCGACCTCATTAGCTAAAAGGATCACTACAAATATATAAGGAAAAATACATGAGCTCAAGTTAGTCATGATCTTTGGAGGGGAAAAAGGCAAAAGGGTCTTACTGCCTCTTCTCTGATAAAGACTCCAAAAGATAAAGGGTTATATGGATAATCATAAAATACTCAGATTTCAAGAGTTTACCATTAGACCAAAACACAGACTGTGAAAAGGAGAAAGCTTTTTCATTTTAAAAGGGGGAGGGGGAAGGCTAGGCTTTATAATCTCAAGTTGTTTGATTTAAGCACAAGCTAACAATTCATATTTCCAAGTATGACTTCTTTTGGAACAAAGGACAATGAAGAAAGCTAAATTAAAAAGTCAATGTTTTGATATATTTTTGTTATTTAAATGTCTCTTTTGAGTGATAACAGGTACTCAGGCTCCTAATTACTCAGAAATTTTAAAAGTTATGCCATACTTCCAATTTCTGTAGTGGGTCAAATATGTATTTAGCATATACATTTCAAATAACTCCATACCAAATAAACACTTGTTTTGCTCTATGTACATTTATCATGGTCAGGCATTTTAAATTGATGATGTCATCATATGAATTAATCATTTTCAGATGAGTATGTTGTTATGAAGAAAAGACCAAAAAGGATGCCAGAAGAGACTCTGAATATTGCAATAGAGCACCGAGAAGTCAAAGCAAAGGGAAAAGAACAAGAAGTTATGGAGCTGAATAGATTTCAAAGGGACACTCAGGAAGACAAGGCAAAATATTATAATGAAATATACAAGGAGCTGGAGACAGAAAATCAAAGGACCGAACTTCGCTTAGCAATTCTTAAACTGAAAGAACTAAAGAATAAATTCAAACCACAAGTTGCAATGTTTAAGGATGCTATGGGCAGAATATTGAATGATTCAGGAAGCATGGAAGATGGAAAGAGTACATAGCATCACTGTACCAAATAGAATTCGCTGACACAGAAGAATTTCAAGAAACAACATATGATGAAGAGGTAATGGTGATGAAGGAGGAAGTGGAGGCTGCTCTGAAGGACTTGACAAAAAATAAAGCCCCAGGAATTGATGGAATACCAACTGACTTATTTCAACAAACAGATGTTGCCCTGCATGTGCTCACCAAGCTGTGCCAAGAAATCTGGAGGACAATTACTTGGCCAACTGACTGGAAGAGATCCATATTTATTCCCATTCCAAAAAAAAGGTGACCCAAAAGAGTATGGAAATTATCGAACAACATCGCTAATATCACACACTAGCAAAATCCTGTTGAAGATTATCCACAAAAGACATGAACAGTACACTGACAGAGAATCACCAGAAATACAAGCTGGGGTTAGAAGAGGTCATGACACTAAGGATATTCTTGCCAATGTCGGATCTCGGCAGAGAGTAGAAGAAGAATGTCTGTTTTATTGACTATGCAAAGGCACTTGACTGTGTGAATCACAATGAATTGTGGCTAACCTTGAGGAAAATGGGAATCTCAGAACACTTGATCGTGCTTATACAAAACCTATACTTGGACCAAGCAGCAGTCCTCAGAAAAGAGCAAGGAGACACTTTATTGTTCAAAATCAGGAAGGGAGTGAGTCAGGGATGTATCCTGTCCCCATACCTTTTCAATCTGTGTGCAGAACAGATCATTCAGGAAGCAGGACTTTATGAGGAGTAGTGTGACAGCAAGATTGGAGGAAGACTCATTATCAACATATTATACGCAGATGACACAACCTTGCTTGCTGAAACTGAAGAAGACCTGAAGCACTTGCTGCAAAAGGTCAAGGACTGTAGTCTTCAATATGGTTTGAAGCTCAACATCAAGAAAACAAAGATTCTCACCACTGGGCCAATTGTAGGAACCTTAATAGATGATGAAGAGATTGAGGTTGTTAACAATTACAACTTGCTCAGCTCCACAATCAATACTCTTAACACCAGCAGTAATGAAATCAAAAGACGAATTGCCTTGGGGGAAATCTTCTGTAATGGACCTCTCCAGAGTGAAGAATGATGTTAATCTAAATACAAAGGTGCACCTAATCCAGGCCATGGTCTTCTCAATTACTTATTATGCTTCACAGAGTTGGACAATGACTAAGGATAGCAGAAGAAGAATAGATGCCTTCGAGTTGTAGTGGTGAAGAGTCTTGAACATAACATGGACTGCAAAGAAAACAAACAGATCTGTCTTGGAGAGGGTGGAACCAAATCTCTCCCTGGAAGCTAGGATTTTGAATCTCCACCTCACTTTGGGCACGTGCCAGGAGAGATTGGTCCCTGGAGAAGGCCATCACGCTAGCAAGGTTGGACAGACAGCACAAGAGAGGGAGACCACAGAGGAGATTCAGTAACTAGGGCAATGTGGCTCAGTGTGTCAGAATTAGTGAGACTTTTTCGGGACAAGGTTCAGAGCTGCTGTACATAGTCATGATACATTGCAGGCAACTCAAGGGCACATAACAACAAAAACGTACTAGGACAGGCTTGGAAGCAGGAGTGGCATCCACTTCCTAATCAACATGCCTCTGAAAACTATTAACTTTCATAAATGCTATTGGTTGTAGAGGGGCTTCAGGCCTTTTGTTCATAAGGTTGCTAATGAGTCGTGCTTGACTCGAAGGCAAACAACAACAACGTTGTTATTGTTTTTAAATGCTGTTAAGTAGGCTGTGATTCACAGGAATTCCATTTACAGTAGGAAAAAAGATATTGCCTGGTCCTGCTCTATCCTCACAATCATTGTTCTAGTTCAGCCCACTGTTGCATCACTGTGTCAGCTTATCTCCCTGAAGGTCTTCCTCTGATTTCAATGACCTACTTTACCAAACATTATGTCCTACTCCAGGGACTTTCCCCTCCTGATATGGCCTAAGTACAAGAGATGGAGACTCTGCCATGCCCACAACTAAAGAACCTTTGATTGTACATCTTCCAAGAATTATTTGTTGGATCTCATTGTGATGGTGAGTTATTCCACATGGCTCTTTTAGCCAATGTGACTGACCTTAACTGCACATATGGGTGGTGGTTGTTAGGTGCTGTGGAGTCAAGTACAATTCACAGTGATCCTCTGAATAACAGATCAGAATCCTGTCCTATCCTGTGCCATCCTCACCATTTCTTGAGTCCAGTGCTGCAGTTACCATGTCATTCCATCTCGATAGAGGGCTTTCTCTTCTGCTGACCCTCTACCTTTCCAACCATGATATCCCTTTCCGAGGAACAGCCTCTCCAAGCAACATTCCCAAAGCAGGAAAGATAAAGCTTTGCATCCTTGCCTCTAAGAAGCACTCTGGCTGCACCTTTTCCAAGACATACTTATTCATTCTCTTGGCAGTTCATGGGATATTCAGTATTCTTCTTCAACACTACAGCTCAAAGGCATAGAGAATTCTTCTGCCATCATTCACTGTTCAGCTCTCAGATCACAGCAAAAGACTGAAAAGGACTACAGCCTGAATCAGGCATACCTCAGTCTTCAAACTGACATCCTTGCTCTTCCATATTTTGAAGATACACCTGACAGCCGACTTTCCTAAACCAATGTCTCCTGATCTCCTGACTGCTGGTACCAATGATGTTGAGTGTGAATCTAAGAAAGAGGAAATCACTGACAGTTTTAATCCTTTCTCCATTTATCATGATGCTGCCTGTTGGCCCAAGGGTGACAACAAATGGTTAGGTTGTTGTTATGCACCATCAAGTTGGAAGAGACCTATCGCTAACCCTCCAGCAGGTTTTTAAAGGCAGTTAATCACATGGGAGACGACTACCAATCCTTCTCCCACGGAGCAGCTAGTGGATTTGAATCCCATATCTTTGGGATTGCAGCATAATTTGTTACCACCAAATCACCAGATCACCTAGGTTGAGCATGAAGCTTGCTAAATAAAATAACTGCATTTTAAGAATCATGAGAGATCTTAGAACCATTTAGCTCAACGTTTCTCAAACTTTGAATGTGAATCCCTAGGGGACAAAGAAATGCAAATTCTGGTTCAACAGGTATGGGATGGGTAGGGTCTGAGAGAGCATTTAAAGCAAGTTCCATGATTAGTCAGATCCTCTGCAACCTCCCTAAGAGGTCCTGTGGTCACTCAGTGGGCTTCTCTGGGGAAGCTGAAACTGACTCCACAAAGACCTCACAGCTCTCTGATGGCTGTAGCAACAAAATCTACTTCCTTTTTTACTAATAAGCATTCAAATGTCTGAAGATAAAGATACTCTTTCTCTTTTATACTTTTTCTCCATGTGAAACACTCCTATGTCTTCTATCTGCTCTTAAAACTGTCTGGTGTTCAGATCCCGAAACATCCAGAGTGCACCTTCCTTGCTATCAGACCCATGTAAGCAGGCCTAGCAATCCACACACAGGCACACAGACCCAAGAGCAGCTGAGCCTGGGCACCTCTCTTACCCTGTTTGGAAGGATGTAGTCCCTTTCACAAGAACCAGGCACCACCGGAGGCTCAGGATGCTGCGGGGGTGCTGGGACCAAGCAGGTGCTTCAGATTCTATACTTGAAAAATTTAATTTTGAATCCAAATGCAGCAATTCACATTTATTCCTGTTAAATGTCATCTTAATGCTTTGAGTCTGGCATTAACTGAAGTAATTTTAAAATAACAGATCAAATTAGAGATAATTTCAGAAAATATTCAAGTTTCATACAACTTATTTTCAATTTGAGACTATCCTTGGAACTATTACCCAGGTTGGAAAATCAAGTATTGCCAGGAGCTCAGGAACCTTCCACTGAGTCTGTTCCCTATCATGGTTCTGTCCTGTCCCTTTTAAGGTGACAGATATATGGACAGATATATCTACTTATAAATGCATCCCTGAACAATATATTTAGTCTTCCATGCTTTCAAATTTTATGTAAATTGAATCCTAATATTCTTCTGTGACTTGATTCATTCTACACTGTTTGTAAGATGCTTTTTTTCTTTAAAACTGACAAATTTATCATGCACTACTTACTGTCCCAAGCACATCACATAATAATTCATTTCTTCTAACAACCCTGTGAGGTACACTATTTTCTATGATTAACAGAGTGAACTGGGGTACACTTGATAACTTGCCTGAGATAACACAATAAGGAGCAGAAATGAACTCTAAAATCTAGGAAGAATCCTTGCTCTTAATTACCATCCATGCTCTCTCTCCACACTTTTCCTGTAGATATGTCATTAGCTCACTTCTCACCCACAAGTAAAACTCAAGTCTCACCTACAAATAATATTCAAGTGAACAAATACGCCAAAATGTGTTCATTTAATGTAATATAGATGGGTATTAGAGTTGTTTTCAGCTTTGGTTCTTATGAAGAATATTTATTCAAATATATATATATATA
>NW_006399763.1:32322613-32328978 GCF_000299155.1 Elephantulus edwardii | reverse complement strand
TGTGTGTGTGTGTGTGTGTGTGTGTGTGTGTGTGTGTGTGTATATATATGAATTTTTACTGGACATATACCTAGGAGTAAAAGATCACAGATGAGTTACTAATCTTAGGCAATAATAACAAACCATTTTCCACTATAAGCATACCGAGTTATACTACTATCGGTAACACACAAGAACTCTCATTCATTCTCAACTTCACCCACACACTGAGTGATTTTTGAAATTTCTGCCAAGGCAGAAAGTACATAATGGTATGTTATTATAACTTAAATGTGTATATACTCGATAATTGCTGGAACTGGACATCTTTTCATTATTTGGGTTTTGGTTTTGTTTTTGTTTTTCATGTTTCTATAACAACTAACTGCCACTGAGTTGGAACCAACTCCCAGCAGGCTTATAGAGGCTATAAATTTCATGGAAGGAGATTTCCCATCTTTCTCTATCAGAGCAGCTGGTGAACTGTCTTGGCAGCAAAACTCTCTACCAACTAAAATTACTAGAGCTCCCTAACAGACAATATCATTTTTCTATTGGATTATAAGGCTTTTACTTATTGACTCATATGTATTCTTTACATATGCTGGATGCACCACAAGTACTATCTACCTCTTTAGGCTTGCTTTCTCATTTTCTTCATGATCATTTGGTGAAGTCAAGTTTTATTCACGGTATTTCAAATAATAAAAGTGAAAGGCTTCTAATGAACTTCTGTTGTTGTCATTGTTGTTGCGTACCATCAATTGGGTCAGACAACATAGTAGGAAATTGCCCTTGCTTCTCCAGCGGGACATCTGGTGTTTTTGAACCACACTGTCTTCAGGATTGCAGCACAGCTTCTTGCCACTAGGCCACCAGAGCTCCCTTCTAATACACTTTTTTCCCTTCTCTAGTACACTTTTAAGAGTAGTATTTTATTATGTTTTCAATGAAGGTTTACATTGCTGAAGGACACTGGCTCAGTCTCACAATGTGTGAATGCTCTCAACATTTCTGTTCAGTCTCTTTTGTTTCCACGAGCCTAATTTCCCTGCACCCTTACATTCTTACCTTTGTTTTAAAGTAACAGCTGACTTTTTGGTTTCCTACCAATGATGAGAAAGTCTGCTGTTAGGGACCTTTCTAAAGTACTCAAGAGCAACGGTGTGTCTCCAGAGACTAAGGTGCATCTGATACAGGCCATGGTCTTTGCAATCTCTTGTTATGCATCAGAGAGTTGGACAATGACTAGGGTGGATAGAGGGAGAATTGATGCCTTTGAGCTGTGGTGCTGGAGAAAAGTATTGAATGTACCCTGGACTGCCAAGAAAACAAACAGATTCATCCTAGAGAGGGTTAAACCAGGCTACTCCTCGGAGGCAAGGATTCTGGGGCTTCGTCTGATATAGTTTGGACATGTTGTAAGGAGAGACAGGTCCTTGAAAAGGGACATCATGCTTGGTAGAGTGGAGGGACAGTGCAGGAGGGGAAGACCCTCTATGAGGTGGACTAATTCAGTGACTGGGGTAATCAGGATGGGTGTGTCAGAAGCCATGCGATTGGTGGATAGAGCAGGATTTAGGGCTGTTGTAAGTAGGGTCGCTATGAGTCGCAAACGACTCAATGGCACATAACAACAACCATCACCAATGATTCTTTTAAAGGAGCTAAGTATTCCTGGATGATATTTCAGTGAGCTATTCTTAGTGTTTCACAGAAATTATGTGTCTTACAGGGAAACATAGAACTTACTGTAACTGAAGATTTATCTTAGTGGCACCAAATCCACAGCACTTAGAGGGTAAAGGAAGAGGGATACATCCCCGAGGTGTGAATGTATAAAAACTTTTCTTTTGTGGTCTTTGTACAACAAGATAAGCCTTTAAAAGTATGTGTACAGCTTCCTGTGTGTCATTTGGAAGTTATGGTTTTGGTGATGATGTAATTTTCCAATGAATAACTCATTTTCAGGTGCAATACTGTATCATTAAACACATCATGCACACCTTCTACCCTTGTCTGTCAGTCTCCACGCTCACCCGGTCTTGAAGTGTTTTCTTAATCAACCTATGCTCATTTTTGTTTACAGCACTGTGGAATAAACAGAAACGGAAATGGCTAATCTTCCTACAGGTTCCCTCTCACCAGGCAGCCTACTGTGGGCTGGGAAAGCAACAGGAAGCTTTTTCTTGTATAGAATAAGCTAGGATGAGGTGCAGCGTCATATGACATAATGCTCTGACAAACTGAAAAGTATTCACTGGCCAGGGGATCCACAAGGTGGTGCAGAGAAGGAAGCACTGATGAACCACAACTACAGGCAGTGGTTTCAGGGCTCCTTTATGTGTCATCCAATGTTTCCCAAAGTTTCACACAATAAATAAATCTTCCAAAAACAAACTGGTTTTCAAATGCCTCATCCCACCTAGCCTACCTCCAGAGTTCAGGCAAGCATAAGTTCCCCACACACTATTTATAGAAATCTAACCAACTCAAAAGCAATTCAGTGATGGAAAGGTTAAAGGGTATCTCAGGATAATAATTTTAGGGAATTTTCCCATCTCAACCATCTCAGTCAGTCTGTAGTTGTTTTGGGTTAGGCATTTGATGCTCTATTTCATATTTCTCTCTCACTTCACACACTTTTATAACTTTTTGTTTTATTACATAATGATTTAGCAGGTTTACACTTGAGAGTTCTTCAGATCCTTCTACTCACCACACCTTAACAAGATCTAATTTGAGAATGTCAAAAAAAGGACACTTTTCCACTGACGCTCAGAATGGAACAACAAAGTTGACGAACCTGGCATCTATAAAATCATGAAGGGTATGTAAGACCTTTTCAGTATATCCCACTACACCGTGAGGACACAAGTACACAAGTAGCACTGTTTCTTTTTAATGCTAACAGGCCTCTCATCTTTGTTGTTTGCTATGAATGTTGACTCACAGCAACCTTACAGGATAGAGTTCACCTGCTCTCTGGTTTCCTAGACTGTAATCTTTACAAGAGCAGATTGCCAGGTCTTTTCTCCCAGAAAGCTATAGCCGATTAGGACTGGAGAACTGATTAGCACCAAGCACTTAACACTGGATTCACCCATGCTGCTTAGCGACTCTCTTTTTTTCCACAACTCCTACCACACTAATCTCAATTATCATTCTGGTCCCTGGTCATATGCTGCCATGCACTGTACTTGAAATACTTGAAATGTGTGTATGTGTGTATATATATATCTCAACATAAACAACAGGGGTCATGCTTTATCCCCTTATCACATTCTCTCTAATGTTCCATACCTACCCACGTTCTCTGCAAAGAGCAGGACTGCAATGAAAAATAGATACTGATTTGTTCAAGAATGAATTAAAAGTCTAGAGTTAACAAATGCAACTTAAACATTAGGAGACTGTGCAAAAGAAAAGAAAGTTGAAGCGTCATTTAGCTACATTTCAACATGAAGGGAGAAAGTATGGGGAAAGAGATCTAAAAAGGCAGTGCTCAAGTTTTAATAAGCTTTAAAAACTGTGTCAAAGAATCTGGCTTTTTTTTTTTGTGGACACTGAAAAGCCAGAAGTGATTCTTTAAACAAGAAACTAGAGAGTCCGTTCATTCATTCATTCACCAAATACTGAGAATGACCTTGTATCAAACACTTTTTTTAGGACACTGAAAGGTAGTAAGAACTACAGAGCAGAAAAAATGAAGGAAGAAGTTGGAGCTCTAGGGGTGAGGAGGGGGTCTCTATATCATAAATGGTCAAGGAGCCACCCAGAGGAGGTGGCATGAGGAGACGGAATGCCCTGCAGGAAGTTCAAGACCAGCACTCCCGGACAGTCTCCCCCAACAGAATTGCATCCTCACTACAGGCTCCCAGTGTTCTCCAGCAACTCCTCACAGACTTACCATGTTGAGCGAACATTTTCTAAGTCAGAAGGCAACTGGGAAGATCCCAGTCTGCACTCACATCATGTGCTCTGAGACCCTTCCTGCCACTAACTGTCCTCAACCCAAAGCATTTCTAAGCCACTCAAGATTCTCCAATTCAAAGACGTATGAGGGCAATCTCAACAACTTGTCTTCTGAACCCAGTCCTATTCCTTCCCTGGCTTTCATAGCTGCTCCCCACTCCCAGGTCTTTTCTTGATTCCTCAGAATTCATCCAGTGCATATTTTCAGGATGAGGTGCCCAATTGAAGGCTGGTGATCAGTTTTCTCGTTTCTTCCCAGGTGTTTTTGCCACCTGCCCAAGCCCTTTAAGATAATGGAGAACTGCCATGAGGAAAAGATGAGGGACAGGGAGGAATAATACATGTGCATGAGGGGCACATGCATTATGCTGCTGTTGTTAAATGCAGTTCAGTCAACTACGACTCATAGCGACCCTATAAGCAAGAACTCTGAACCTTAACCCTACTGTGAGCCACCTCCGACACACTTGACCCCAGTGCCACTATTACTGTGTCAATCCACCTCATTCAGGGTCGAACTCTCCTGTGCTGATCTTCTATCATCCCGAGGATAATGTCTTTCTCCAAGGATGGGTTCTTCCTGGCAACATGATCAAAGTACATTAAGACAGAGCTTAAAAACACTTGCCTCCAAAGAGCAACCTGGTTTCACCCTCTCCTGGGCAAGGACAGACTTGTTTGTTCTTTGGACAGTCTACGGCATGTTCTGTACTCTTCTCCAACACCACAACTCAAAGGCATCGATTCTTATGAGTTACCCTCAGTCACTGTCCAGCTTTTGATGCATGGGTGTATACTACTGAGTACACACAGTAGACCAGGGCCTGTGTGCACCTGAACACTCATGTATGCATCTGTGTGCACATGTGAAGGCATATATGTGTACACGCATCTCTGCCAGGTCTGTCCAATGATGTGAGAGGGTGTGAGCATGCAGGCAGGAGTAAACAGAATCAAAGAGAGAAAAATGAAGCAAAGAGAGTATTCATGCAGGGAAGGACTCATTCCTTACCAGAAAGGAAACTCAGTATGGACAAGGCAGAAGTAGTGACAGTAAGGAGCATGTACAGAAAGCAACTAGTATATCTAACCTAGCAAACTGCAAATATGTAAAACTGCAGCTCAAAATTTCCTGATTTTGCACTTTCCTTAAAGAGGCTTATTTCTTAGGGGAAGCATAAGGTAGCAAACAAGGCACAAAGGTTTCTGGTTCTAGAAACTCAAAAATAAATGACAAAGCACTTCTCTTTTTCATTTGAATGAAAGTTTATAAAGAACTTGGATTTCTATTCATTCATTGTTGCACATTTCCCTCCCTGTGCCCCCTCCCCCCCAAGTCTGCTTGTTTCTTTGGAAAAGAAAGTTCTTTCATTGTTATACAGTTCTCCCACCCCAACCCCCACTTTAATATGCAGCTCTTATTCTGGACTCTTGTCATGTCAATAATACCTAATCATATATTCCTTTATACAGTTCTCTCCCTCATTTGTTTCAATGCCATGTACATTATTTATCCCCTCTTTTCTGTTTCCACCCCAAGCCCCCATCAGTTCTGTTCTAGAACAGTGACATTATGCAGTATTCTAAAGGTAACATAATTAGAAAAAAAAAATACACACGTACAGCTCCAAGTTGGTCATATAGTCTAGAAATGTTGCTTTTACTCCAGAATGCAGCAAGTAAAGGCTACTGGATAAGATCACTGTGGTACAAAGCTAAGATCATGATCTCTGATGGTTTGGTCAAAGGGCAGGAAAGAGAAAACAAAAATCAAGGTTAGTACAGAATATACACTCAAGTAAACAATGAGTAGTGTGTCAGACAGTGACACATTAAATACTGCAACTAGATGGACTGACCATCAAGCAGATGGACTGACACAGTGACTGCTGCAATGGGCTAGAGAGTGTCTGAAATAAGGTGGATGATACAGGATAGGGCAGGTTCAGATCTGTTCACAGGGTCGCTACGTGTTGTACTTGACTCAGTGGCACCTCATGACAGAAAACAATGATACTTCTTTGGAATTTTATTTAAATATCAGAGGGACATCCACAAGTTTAGCAGAGCTTCCAAATAAAGATTCAGAAGAAAGTTCTGGTCCTTCACTTGCCAAGATTGTCATTGTTGTTGTATGTCATTCAGTGAGAATCGACTCATAGCTGACCCTGTAGTAAGTTTTCAGAGGCTATAAATTCTAAGGGAGGAAGACTGCCCATCTTTCTTCCACAGAGCCATTAGTGGATTCAAACCATCTGCCTTTTGGCAGGCAACGCAACTCCTTACACTAGACCACCAGGGCTCTCCCCAAAATTGTTGTTGTTTGTTGTTATGTGCCGTCGAGTCATTTGCCACTCATAGCGACCCTATGCACAACAGCCCTAAACCCTGCTCTATCCTGTGCCAATCGC
>NW_006399763.1:32308512-32321163 GCF_000299155.1 Elephantulus edwardii | reverse complement strand
ATCATTTAATATTCTGCCCAAAGCATCCTTGATTATAGCAACTCTAGGTTTCAATTTGTTCTTCAGTTCCTTGAGCTTAAGAAATGCTGAGCGAGATCGGCCCTTTTGATTTTCTGACTCTAGCTCCTCACACATTTCATTAGCCAATGAAAATCCTATGGCCCTTGAGAGCCTATCACTTCACCCAGTGCTGGAAGATGAGTCTCCTGCTGTATGCTGACAACTGCATAGATGGCATAATGCGAGGTAGCATCTCATTCTCCTATTCGTGGGGTCAACTTGATGGAACCAACCAACCACAAGTAGGCTGTAAAAGTATATTTCTAAACTCTCTGTGATGTCAAGACTCCTGAGAGTCCCTCAGCTGCGGGAGCAAGACAATTCTCAATGTCTTCCTACGACAGTGGCTCCTTCACTCTGTTTCCTCTGACTTGAATTTTCTGCTAACCTTCCTGTTGGAATCCTTTGCCAATGACTCACACAGGGCCGCTCAGCGACCCCAAAACCCTCCACAAGAGCCGCTGTGTAGGAGGCAGGAGGCACAGACGGCTGTGTCTCTACCAGTTTTTCCTTCCTGCGTTGAGCGAGGATTTTGCTTTTCAGCCACATTTCCCTCAAAACACAGTCCGAACACAGCTGCTTAGTGCAGAGATTTCTGAACGATGAAATGATCTGGGTTTGGTTACTTGGTCATAATGAAACTAAAAACAGTAACATAAAAAAACAATAGTGTGATAATCACATCTACCAAAAACCAACTTAGAGTTGGGTAAAATCAGACAATCATGGGGAGAGGGGAGCTCAAACTAATATTTTCCAACCTTTCACTAGGCAAAGGCTAAAACCACATGTTTTGAAGGTCTTGCACTGTGTTGTTATTATTAGAAGTCACTATTCTATTGATACTGATGAGTCATTTGTATCGGCGGAAACCAAGAACTTGCATCAACATCATGTTACACACAGTCACTGTGGCTTTTTCTTTATTACTGGTCAAAGCCACTTTAAAATGCTTATTAAAGCTAAAAAGGGAAAAGTAAAGAGAAAAAGAAAGAAAACAGTTCAACAAAGAGCATGGCGTTTTTTCACCAGGTGATCTCACTTTAATTCTCAAAATAGTTAAGGATTATTTGATAAACTTGCATGTACAAAAAAGGAAGTTTACTTAGAAACCATAGAAAAACAATTATTTCACACTTTCTGAAGAGAATAAGAAAAGTCAAGTCCAAAAGCAAACAGCAAAACCATCCTTGAAAAACATTTACAATGACCTGAAGTCAGGTGTTTCGGGTTTTTGTTTTCAAACCTCAATAACATGCAATGGATATTTAAAAAGCTGATTATCATTTGAGGACTTGCGCCACAGAAAATAACGCAAGGCTGTCCAATGGGCACCCACTCCCTGCTCAGGGCGTGCTTCTCGGCATGGAGGGAGAAGTGGGTCAGGTTTCAGTTCTACTAAGAAAGCCCAAGCTGAAGGTTCACAAAAGTTCCTTTTGATGCTAAGAACAAAATAACAGCACATTTCCTTTCCATTTTTATTTTCTCCTTAAAGATTCCCAGAAAATAAAATGAAGTGAAACTCTTTCCCAAAGATTCAACCAAAAATGCAGAGATCTTTAAGCAACCAAGGAGGAAACTAGCCAGCCAATTTTCTACTCTACAACCAGAAGAGTGTGATGGGCTTCTGGGAGAAGAGGGGGACCTGACTCCAGAGTGACCACAGGTCTGTAAATAGCCTCTGAGCCAAGAAATGACCTTGGCGCTCTCCACGGGCAGTGCTTATGCTGTGGGCAGTTTACAGTGTGGGTAGCTGAGCGCTGCAACAGCTGCATGAGTCAGCAAGCGGTGCTGGTAGGAAATTGCTGACATGCTAAATTACTCTTGCATACATAAGGTGCACACACCTAGCCAGCAAAAACATAAACAGGGTACACGCAAATCAGCAAACAGGAAGCTCTCTACCCTTGCAGTTCCTATTTTCCAGGTCAGACCGAAAAGTATAAATAATCTGTCCCACTGCTCAAAACGTAGTCATACCAAATAATAATAATTAATAGAGGCAATAAACAAACAACTCTCTCTCGGGGTTGTGATGTGTGGAACAGCTGCATTCAAATCTCACAGGCCAGTAAATTTTAACTGGTTTTAATTTTAACTGGATTTAACTGCTTTTCCTCCCTTCTGAAAAAAAAATCAAAATAGTTGCCATATAGACCACAAGAACTGGTAACAGACAAGCACAGTTCCTGTTTTTCAGATGGGACATACTTTCAAAGCCACAATGTCAAGATGCTTAACATAAGTGGAAATTTGAAGTGTACTGTTTGATGGTGGAAACATAAACCTATGCACTCACTTAGATCCCACAAACTTCACGATAATCACACAGCTGACTTTGTCCTACATGTTTTCCTCCTCTGTTCTCTCATCGAATGCAGGCAATCCTCCACTAAAAAGAAAAAAGAGAAGAAGTGTTCAAAAAATCCACAGGAAAACTGCTGTCTGGAGCTGAGAAAATGCTCTCATGAAAACACAGCCAAGTTAGAGTGTTCCAGGGTATTCCTAAAAGTGTTTCAAATTTAAACCATGCGTGAAAGGTTAAATTTGTGATTTAAAAGCTTGGAAATGATAATGCAACAATAGTTTTGACACCAACAAAAACTGAAGAAAATACTCTTGCTTGTGTTTGAGGAAAGATCTAATTAGAGGAAGATGGGGGGACAGAAGCTTCTAGTCTTATGCTGGTTCTTTGTTACAGTTAAAATGCAAGGGCTAATTTCACTTAAAATGTACATTCTCTTACTTAGACATAAAGTTCCACTGGCAAAATCTGTAATCTTATCAGTTTTAAGTGTTACTTTTTTTTTCTTTAAGAAAGAGCAAGAGAGACAGAGGAAAAAGAGTACCAAGAGTTGGAAGGAGAATTAAAAGCAGAAGGTCCACAAAGAAGGGGTACTAGAGAGAGACAGAAAGAAACAGAGTCAAGAAGAAAAGAAAGCATGGAGGTTTAACTGAACTGTAAAAAGAAGGAATGCAGAGATTCTCCCACAAGCCGGTGCACTCTCTGAGAGGGACTGTCTCCCCACCCAGTTTAGAATCTGAGTCCTGCGGAACAATTCTAAAGTCTGGCACTAGATGGCGCCATCAACTCAACATAGCATGGTTGCTGGGCAGTTGTGGGAGGTGGTATGGAAGGCAGCTTAGACTTCACAAGTGGACATGTCATGCAATGCTTCTATCTAAAATAAGCATTGCTTCATTATGCAATCAACCTGAGAATTCTCCTTTTCTAATGTCCAGATGTCACCACTATGCAAACATTATGGCACACTAACTTTGGAATCATTTATCAACCTAATTTTTCACCAATGAAACCATAGGGGAGGGGAAATCTTTGATTTTTTTTTTTGGATTTTTGTTTGTTACCTTTTAAATTTTAACATTCAGAGTAATAGAGAATTCATTTAGACTTCACTGCTGCTGTAATGAAAATATCTAATTATAGACCAAGTTAGGAACCCAGGTCTTGCGGAGGTTAAACAATGAACTGCTAACCAAAAAAAGGTCAGCAGTTTGAACCTACTGATGGCTCTTACGGGAGAAAATACTGCAATCTGCTTCAGTAAAGATTACAGCCTTGGAAACCTGTGGGACAGTTCTATTCTGTCCTAGTAGGTCACTATGAGGTGGAAGTAACTAAAGAGCAGATTTAGAGACTAAGTGGTTTTCTACTTACCGATAACTTTGTTTAAATGTCAACTAACTTTTTAAAAGATAAAAAAAAATTAACAAAAATGTCAACTAACATACCATCTTGCTCTACAGGTTGATGAGATCAAATCCAATGTGTGGCAAGGAGGAACGTCTACTCCAAATAAAATATAGCACTTAAAATTCATATACTATGTTGTTAATATTACAAGGGTTCATACACTATCATCACCTAGTCTTATCTTCTCCTATTAGCCGTAAATTTATAAGGAGATCTTGCTTCACTCAAAAGTCTACTGCCATCACCAGGTTGCCAGTGTGAAATTATTTGAGTCTCATCTTAAGAATTTTACATTTTGCCTTCATCCTAGAGAGGGTTAAACCAGGCTACTCCTTGGAGGCAAAGATTCTGGGGCTTCGTCTGACATACTTTGGACATGTTACACGGAGAGACAGGTCTTTGGAGAGGAACATCATGCTGGGCAGAGTGGAGGGACAGCACAGGAGGGGAAGCCCCTCTATGAGATGGATTGATTCAGTGACTGGGGTGGTCGGGATGGGTGTGTCAGAGGCAATGCGGATTGGCACAGGATAGAGCAGGGTTTAGGGCTACTGTACATAGGGTCGCTATGAGTCGCAAACGACTCGACGGCACATAACAACAACAACAACTCCAATTAATACACTGACTCCTCCGAAAGAAGTAACACACTAAGTATGCTTAGTTTTAAACTAAGATTATGTTTCTAAATTCTTATACTGAGAATGGCCTCATAGGGATGGAGGGGAATCAGATGATGGCATCTGTTGTCTTGAATGTATCAAGATCACAGAGTCAAAGGCAGGGCAAACACACCAGTAGAACTGCTCTGCCTACCTTCTTTACAAGGGTCTTCGTCACATGAGGCAAGGGTCATTGTCACATGAGGCAAGGGTCATTATCCCTGGCACTAATCTTCTCAAGGAGATAGATGAAAAGTAAGGGTTAACTCTAAGTATGCCTACATTTGTTTTCCTCCTAGTGAATGGGGAATAATCTCTCATACAATTCATTTGTTTTAAGTTTGACTCTTCAGGTTCATTCATTTACATAACGTGGAATTTTGAACCCATCCATATATTCTCACATAAATCAGTAGCTTTAATTTAAGCTCATCACTGTTTGGGTAGAAATTTTAATGCACTCATCTACTTGATGTTTTTAATCACTTTAAACCTTCAACAGTGGCACAATAAGCAACTCTCCATCTAGCGCTCACCAATATTTGAACTAAATGCTGAAAAATAAGCACAGTGCATTCACTGGCTTTGTCAATTTCCAAACCAAGCTTTGAGCACAACCTGGGCTTAATGTTCTAACCACTCTTGAGAATAGTGGCTCCTGACTAAAGAGAGCAGCTTGGAAAACCAGCACAGGGCAGAGCTGAGTCAGCATTCTAAACAGTGACCCTGCAAACCTGAGGTAACAGAGGGCTCTGCCAAACCAAATTCTAGCTGGGTCTTTCAAAGCCATTCAAATCTCCGGTGGAGAATTGCAACATGCTAATCTGGCAAGATAATCTCTTCCTGAAATTGACTAGAATGAGAACAAAGGTTACCTGCTTTTATCTGTGACAGAAAACTAATATTTCTAGTTAGGATCTCTAAGGGAATTGGTTCTGAATTCAATTTCTCCTCCTCAGTAGATTACCTATTTACAGAAATTATTTCTTTCAACTTCTTCTACTTCACCAAAAACATGAGAAAAAAGCTCCACCGGTATATAACAAGAGAGTAGTGGTGTGAGCACAGGAAAACTCACCAGATAGGACCCTGGGATTCAGGTTCTATGCCTAATTCTTCTTTTGACTTTGCATGCCATCACTTTCATTCTGATTCCCTAACAGGAATCAGAAATGTGAAGAATTAAATTATTAGAAAGTGAGTTTCATGACAAAGATCTAAGCACTTGGCTTGATTGAGAAATTTATTTTTCAATTGTATCTTTCAAGTATAATTCAACAAAATATCCATTTTTTCAGAGTGAGTTGGCTTATGCTTCATTTGTGAAAAAATGCTTCCGACTTCAAATAAAGGGGGGAAAGGAGAGCTGGCTCCAGCATAAACCTTATCTTCCAATCTCAGCTCTCCCATTCACTACCTGAGTAGCACTTGTGCTCCGGTATCTTCATAAAACAAGAATAAGGGTCATACAGTCATCAAATGAAAGAGAAACAGGACTGATGTTAGCCACAGTTGGAGTTCTGGTGATGCTGTGACAAAGGCATTCACAGCTGCTAACAAAAAAGGTTGATAGTCCAATCCTTCCAGCCCCTCAAGGGGACAAAGGTGAAGCAGTCCTTCCCATAAAGTTCTATTGTGTCCCATAAGGTTTCCAGGAGCTGGAATCTACTCTGTGCAAGTCGGTTTGCTTTGAGTCAGCTAACAGTGTAGTCAATTTGTTTCAAATAGATCCAGTCAACACTCCTAAATTGTGCTAGGGATGTTTTAAATAATCATCTTCAGTGGGCAGATGGAAATCCCCTACTTCTTAGGAAGATGGAGAAGCAGGCACAGCAGGAATCACATTTCACTGAAGATCCTCACCGAGGCCCCAGACACATCAGGCAAGGGGAAGGCAAGTCCCTGTAGCGCCTGAACATTCAGGTATTGTCAAAATCACCCTAAATGTGCTCAAAGATTTTCCCAAGTACAAAAACAAACAGTATCCTCACCATTAACAATTCTGGTTTTGTCAGGTTCCAAAGACACAAGCAAATAAATCAATTCTGGACTCTGTATACCAAACACACCTACTGCCATTAAGTCAATTCTGATTCACAGTGACCCTGCAGAGCAAAGCAGAACTGTCCCACAGGATTTCCAAGGCTGTAAATCTTTAAAGAAGAAATCTTCATTCCCCTCCACCCACCCCCAATGTATTGGCTGATAGGTTTGAACCACCGACTGTTCTGAGCTGCCTTTGGGTACAAACTACTAACTTCTTGGTTAGATGACAAGCACACTGTACCACACGGGCTCCTCGGATTCTAAGATGCCAAGGAAAAGTTGCTGGCACCTGCAACCTTGAGGAGCACAAAAATGTCAAGAAGGAAAATGACATATCTCAGTACCAAAGGACAATTTATTATCAGGTGAAGGAACAAAAGAGAAGTTAGTCAGAGGAATGTGCTGGAGAAATGGTGATTAGGAAGTCACTGGGGAAGACTGAGAGACAGTTTGGCTCTAACAACTAGAACAAATGAGTACGTGAATCACTTTCAGATGGGAGACATTTATTATTGGGGGGGGGGATTAGCTCAAGGGAAAACAATGGCAAAATTCCTCCCTGACTTTAATATGCCAATGTTCAAGCTGCACATTCTTTAGAAATTAAATAGTAGCTTAAAAAGTGGTAAGATTCCAAGGCTACCTTCACCTTCACATAACTGAGGAGTGTACTGAGAGTAAGACCTCTGCTTCAAGTAGACTGGCATTTAAAATCAACAAAAATAAAAAGAGAAAAACTGAATTCACTGAGGTAATATATTTATTTTCTAATAAATGTGATTCCAGACTGCATACACATACACCCTGCCCCACACCTACATACACAAACATGCGTAGTAATATGAATGGTATCACTAGGCAGGTTTTAAGTTTGGGCTTGAACACTTTGTACATATTTATATAAAACTTAAGGATGGGTGAGGAATGCTGCCACTGGCAATACAGAAGCTGTTTCCCCCTTGAGGCTCCCTCTCCACCAAGATCTTCTTACCTTCTTTACTAAAGAAATTCCAGTTGCTGGAACCTATTTGGACACTTGACTGACTAGAGCCTCTGATAGGCTTATCTGCCCCTAGATTGTCTTTAACATCCAAGCAGGGAGAAGAGAGGAAGACCGGTGTATAGTATTCACTGTCTGAACCACAGATTTGACCAAATATGTCACATTTTGTATCATTCTCTATTCTATGCACTTTAGAATAGAACTATGTTCCCTGTGTGCACCTACCCCATGCTCAATTACTGAATGGAGGATGGTTTGAGTATATGGGACAAATAACCTTTACATACCGTATTCAGATAAAATTAGTCCTAACCTAAGGTCAGAGCCTTCCTCTTCCACAGAATGGGTACAATATCTACTGTATAGGGTTGTTCTGAGGAGTCACTTAGATAGATGCAGATAAAGCACTAGGTCTGGTACATGGTGAACATTCGATAAATGAAAGCTATTATTTTAATGGGTGATCTCAAATGGCAAATTCCCAAGGAAATCCTCAGGCAGAAATCAACTAGCCAAGTTATCCCATCTGGTCAAACATAACCAAATAGAGGGCAGTATGATCCAAAAGCAACAGCTATTTACCTGCAGAGGGTCTCACTGTGCCCCGATACTAATTATTTGGTCTTTCATGCTGCATTCTCTGTACAAAAAGGACGCCATTACTCCCTGAATGGGATTCAAATGCTGAACTACTTTGATTTTAGAGTTCTGTCTTGCAGCTTTCAGATATCCAAGTGGCTGTAACCATTCACTTAGGACACACTCCCATATCACCTAATATGTTTCAGATTCTTTATTTTTTTCTTCTTAAGCTTTATATTTTTAAAATAATTTTAATGAGCATTTACAGAGATTTTGGATTTCCATTCATTCATTGCTGCACTTGTCTCCCCGCCCAACTCTCCCCCCAGCCCAGTTCGCTCCTCTCTTTCAAAAGGGCTAAGTGCAGAAATAATAAAAAAGAGGACACCATAGTTCCTTCAGAGGTAGAAGACAAGCAACCTGTAGAATAGCCCTAGCTGTTAAACATATTTTCATCCAGCATTTAAGTTTTTAAAAAATATACAGAGAAAGTATATGTGTGTACATATATATAAGTACGTGTAACAGTGAGAGAGAGTACATAAAAATTTGGGGATTGCACATGAAAATACAGACATCCAGCTTTTCTTCTGGAAAACATACAATATGGCAGCACAGAACCAGTATTCCCATCAATTTCTGCCTGGTAGCACTAACAATAAACTGACAGAATAGTTGCCTGTCATTCTTAAGATAGACCCTTGTCCTCACCAGAGTTGGCTAGCTCTGGTGGCCAACTGGGAAGAAGCTGTGCTGCAATTCCCAAGGCACAGTGTTTGAGTCTACAAGCTATTCTGCAGAAGGATGGGCAATCCTCTCCTGTGTTATTTACTGCCTCTGAAAACCCACCAAGTCAATGCTCCTAAAAACCTGACAATCCAAAGTAGGGCTGCAAAGCCCATGCAGCTACACTATTTGGTAATTTGGGCTGTGGGCTCCCTCTCCTCGTTATTAAGTCTGGGTGTAAGAGGAACAAAAAGTTAATCCTTACAAAATTAAATTGCTCTCACCAATATAGACTGGCCTGAGCCCTTTTGTTGGCATCAGAGGAGTCCCACTCACAAGTTCTGAGCACCGACACATGAACACTAATGAATAACTAGGTTCCATCAGCTGTGCAGACAGTGGCCCCAGAAGTGAAGGGCTGGCCTGGGAGAGATGTGAACATCAACCTGACCATCTGGCTTTCTGCGACTCACTTTGATCACAAAATGAATTGCAACAAATTGAAGAGCACATGGCTAGAGTTAATTGTCTCATCTGTAATCTGAACCTACTTTTAAGCAGTTATTATTACCCTCTATCAGGTGGAAACGTTTCCTACCATCACTGCAAAGTGCATTTTCCCAAAGAACTGTAATGGATCATTAAATTCCATACCTGAATAACAATACTTTGCACTTATTCACTGCCTTTCATCCAGGGATTTCAAGGCAAGGCAGTTTGCAAATAATTAAGTCCCTCACAGAGCAGCTAGAGGTGAGGGGCTGGAAGGGAATTGTCTGAAGACACTAAGGCAAAGCACAGAATTCAACAGAAAAAGAATAAATGGTTTCCTCCCAGGCACTACTAATAGTCAAAACTGAACTGGGCGTCCTGATTTCTTCCTCTCTGCTTCACAGTACTGTTCTAGTAGCAGATGAGATATATTATTAAAAAGGACTGAAAAGTAACTAACTGGGATGTTCATAATTTGAGTTCTAAAATCTACACAGACACAGACAACACACACACACGCCTTGAATGTGTTTCTCCACACCTTGCATGTGTTTCTCCATATACTCTGGCATACAAAATATGAACCGTCATTTCATTCTACCTGCATAATAGCAGAAGAATCTACTCAACACATTTATGATTACCAAATAGCAAACCTGAAGGCATCTAAAAGAAAAAAATGGAGACACTGCTTCACACACATAGGACATATCCTACCAGAAGTGCTTTATTCTGTACTTGTCTATTTCATTTCAGGAACTCTCATTTGAATGGTATTCAATTTTCAGGAACAGCCAACAGGATCGAGGTGGGCAATCAGTGCATTTTAAAAATCACGACATTAGAAGGGAAAAACATTTCAACCACTCAAAGTTTTGTGATGAAATTATAAACTCCTGAAGCACTGAATTTATAATGGAAATGCTGACAGACCTTTGACTGGAGCAGTTTGAATGCAACACTGTAATTTAGCAATCTCTCTTGCAGACTAAAGACTAATTCTAACAGGATGTCATTTTGACTCACATTTATTATTATTACCTGTAAGATTGAAAAAAGCCGTTTACTCGGTAGCTGCCCAGGAACCAGGGTGGGGCAATCGCACGTTTTAAGACGCCTGCTGCCTTACCAAAATAGCCCTCTCCACCAAAGGAGAGGCAGGCTTTCACGCTCAGCTTCTTTCATGTCAGCAAGAACCTTCGCAGCTCGACATGCTCTTCCTACATGCTACATTTTAATGATCTGAGAGAACCGTTATCAGAGTTCACATCTCTAATTTTACTCTAAACAGACAAAAGCAAAATATCTCATTAGGCATCATCTTCGCCAAGGTTCCCACTAGGCAAGAAAGCATTTTTATCTAAAGTAATTACCCTTTTTTGTTAAATACACTCAACAGATGAAATTTACACAGAGTGAGAGACTGCAGCTCGAGACAAGGAAGGTGAAAGCCAAGGAACGCTGCGTCTCGCCACCCGCGGGAGCGCCGGGAGTCTGCGGCTCCTTCTCGGGGGTGGGGCGCCCTCGTCCCTGTCTTTCCTCCGCGGCCTCAGCGAATGGGAGGGTAGGATGCGGGGCGCTCCTTCCCCAGCACAGACAAAAACACTCCAGCAGCGGCGGCGGCTGCGCTGAAACTTCCCCCAAGTTGCCAAACTAGTCTACCAGAGAAAGGGTGCCCGGGGCACCCCGCGCGCCCAAGACTCTCGGAGCCTGGGATGTGCGGTCACTACACACATACACTTCCCATTGCCCACTTTCTCCCCACAGCCTGAACTTCTGCAGATAGATCCTTGGCCACCCAGAAGCGAGTTCCCCCGAGATGCTCGCTGGGCACCTGGGGCATGCCAGGAGCGCCACCCAACGCCCTTTCAACCAGCACCCAACTCTGGGGCACCCAACAAGCGAAGGACGGTGAATCGAGAGACCCACGGGGAGGGAAGGAGGAATATCCCTAGGGAAACCCTCTCCTGGCTGGAGCTTTGGAGGCAGAAAGACTGGAGTGTGGGCAAGAGGGATGTGCGGGTTTTGTGCTGCATTTTGGATTCACGAAGGATCTTGAGAGAGAGCATAAGGTTTTCCCCTCAGAAGCCACAAGCCCCACCATTCGATCTCCCCGAGGCGTATTCTGACAGCCCCGTCACTGGCTGCCGGGATCCGATCTCGCACTCAGTGGAGGGTGTGCGCCGCGGGGATTCCAGCTTGCCTCTTCCCAGGACCCTAAACTTGGGCTTTGTCCCACTGTTGGCCACTGTGGTGCCGGCCACCACGCAGTGCCTGACAGCTGAGCGCGGAGGTGCGGCGGCCTGGGGCTGAGCGAAGTGGCCCCGACGCGGCCGCCGCGGGCTGGGATGAGGCCGTCGGCCTGGCGCGAGGACCGGCGGAATGCACGCTGGGGCGCCCGGGCCTCGCAAGTCCGGGAGCGGAGCGGCGGGGCTGACAGCTGCTCCCGGCTCCCGCGGCCGCGCGCCTCCCTGAGCCCGCCCTCCCCACCCTGACTTATTACCCTCTGCTCCTCCTCCCGCCGCTGTTCCAAAACACCCGTCGACGCGAGCAAAATACAATGCCGCCTCGCCTGCCGTAAACAGCCAGGCGAGAGAGCGCACGGGCGCCGCGGCGCGAACGCGGGCTCACCTCCCATCCCCTTCCCGTTCCTAGAAAAAAAGCCGTAAAAGCGAAGCGGACGCTGGGCTGGAGGTAGCGCGCCGGGCGCCGCGAGTCCCTTCCCGCGCCGCTGCCCCACGCCTCTCCTGCCTGCCCCGCGCACCGGCTCCTCCTGCAAACTTGCCCCGCCGCCCGGCTCGACGCCGGGCCCCGACCGGGGGCTCACCTCCAAAGAACTTTGCGTCCTTTTCCGTCTCCTCTTCCTCGCGTCTTCCCAGCCCGCAGCCCCCTCCTGGCAGCGGCGCGGTGGGCGGTTGGGGGGGTCACCGAAGGCTCTAGGAAGGGACGCGCATCACATGGCAGCTTGTTCCCAGCCCCCCGACTGTGCCGGGAAGGGGGAGGGGAAGGAGCGAGGGGCACCGGGGAGAAGGCGAGGACGGGGCGGCGGCAGGAGTGGGCTGGCGGGTGACGAGGGCGGCGGCGGGCGCTCACGTTAGCGCTGCTGCGACCGCAGCCCGGGCGTGCACGGGCGGCTGCTGCTGCTGCGGCGGCTGCTGCTGCTGAGGCGGCGGCGGGTCGGCGCTGTTTGCTCCGCGCCGCGCGGCTCGCGCTCTCCCCGGAACGCCCACACTCTCAATCGCTACATTGTTGACATTCGGCGCTGACGTCACCCGCTCCCCATTCACAATAACTTTACGGGAGCCGGGCAGCGCACCTCCCCGGCCGCTGGGGCGCCGTACGCCCGGCGACTAGCGTAAGCTGCT
>NW_006399763.1:32293624-32308398 GCF_000299155.1 Elephantulus edwardii | reverse complement strand
GCGCGCCTCACGCCGCCGCCGCCGCCGCGCTCTCTGCTTTGTGCGGCCGCGCGGCCGGGAGGGCCCCCTTCCTCCTGGCCACACTGACCGCGCGACCGGGCCAGGCTTTGCCCCGGGCTCACTGGGCTTTGAAAGACGAGAGCTAGGGGGTTTGGTGAGGTCGGGGAATGGCGAAGGCTGGTGTGGCACGTGGTGGGTGGAGGGGTAGAAAACCCAGGCACTACACTAAGGCAGGAGAGCTCGACCTGGAAACCTGTGATTCTTGATTGCCCAGTGTTTTCCAGGAGAAACACGCAGAAATGAGGCATGAGACCCCAGAAAGCTGACTGAGCCTTTTATTGGATAGAAAAGGAGCAGGGAGGGAAGAGAAGCGCCTGAGTTGGTGGATAGTGATGTTGATGTTTCAATTCATTTGGGTAGAAACTTGGCCTGCCCCACTAAATGAGCCTCTAAGCCCTCAGGACAGGACACCTTCACTTCCAGGGTTTTGAAAGGGGCATGATAGACTGGGAAATACACATTACAAGCTCACCTACTCAGCGCCTACTGTGTCCAGCTGCTTCCCGTGCCTCTCTGGAGCCTGCTAGTGTGTTGATGCTGCATGTTAAGGCCATCGTGTGGCTGCCCTGTCAGGAAAAAAAAAAAAAAAACCACCCTAAAAACCCTTGGTGGTTACGATTTTAAAGAGAGTAATTAGGACTTAGGCTGAAAGTACATTTGCAATAAACGAAGATTGTGTTAGTGTATTGCTGGTGCCTGCAACTTTACCACCCTGCCAAGGCCAGGAAATTCTGCCACGTTTCCCTAAACGCCTATAACTTGGTCCTCTTGTGTGCAGGCAGTATTCTATATTATTACATGTGGTGCTGATTTTTAATGAATATTATAAAACTTTGGCTCGCTCTACTGAGAGAAGGGTCATAAATCGCCCCTGTAAAACGGGCACCAGCATATGCTGAGGAAGCAGTGAAGCGTCACCCTGGGAGTTTTGCACTATCAGCCCAAGTGTTGCTCTGAACCACGGTGTTGGAGGGCCATTATTAAAGGCCCAGTTTTGAGTGTCTGGGTAGAAAAGCAGAACATGACTGAAAACCACCTAAGGAGGCTGAGCTAGTTTTTCTAGTAGCTCCACAGAGCCTACACAGTATGTAGGTCTGGCTCAGAACTGGAGGTTTATCTCTGCTCTTTGGATTCCCAGTGAAGAAAACGTCTCAGAGCTCAGAGTGGTCCTTGATCTCCTGATTCTAGATCCACTGTCCATTCTCACCGACTCCCTGCTGGGGAGATCCTTGGCTGTCTTTACTGGTAGTCAAGCACAGACTGCGTGTGCCACTCAGAAGCCCCCTGAAACTAATAACAAAAAAACCCCAAACCCAAAGCCATCTAGTCAAATTCAATTCCTAGCCACACTCTCACACCCCACCCTGAAATATTTCTGAAGCTATATCTCTTCCTGGAAGGAGACTGCCCGCTTTCTCAGAGCAGCTTGTAGATTCGAACTGCAGTTCCTTCACAGAGAACTATCTGAAACACAAGCTGGGTTTGGAAGAAGCCGCAGCATTAGGGACATTATGGCCAATGCCAATGGATCTTGGCTGAAAGCAGATAATCCCAGAAAAATTTCTACGCGTGTTTCATTGACTGTGCAGAGGCATTTGACTGTGTGAATCACAACAAATTTGTGACTAACCTTGAGAAGAATGAGAATCTCAGAACAGAGCAAGGAAACACTACATGGTTCAAAATCAGGAAAGGAGTGTGTAAATAATGTGTCCTGTCTCCATACCTTTTCAATCTCTATGTGGAACAGATTATTTGAGGGGCTAGGCTTTCTGAAGAGGAATTTGGCATGAGGACTGGAGGAAGACTCATAAACAACCTACAGTATGCAGATGATGTTATAAAGGCAATATTGCTTGTAGAAAATGAGGAGAGCTTGAAGCATTTTCTACAGAAGGTCAAGGACTGAAGTCTTCAATATGGATTGAATTGCAACATCAAGAAGACAAATATTCTCAGCACTGGGCCATTTGACAGCACCGTAATAGGTGGAGAAGAGACTGAAATTGTGAGCAATTTCAGTTTGCTAAAGTCCCCAATCAACCCTCTTGGCACCAGCAGTCAGGAAATCAAATGACAAATTGCACTGGGAAAATCTGCTGTCAGGAACCTCTCCAAAGTGATAAAGAGCAATGATGTCAGTCTAGAGACTAAGGTGTGCCTGATCCAGGCCATGATCTTCACAATTACTTGCTATGCATCAGAGAGCTGGACAATGACTAAGTATGACAGAAGAAGAATTGAGTTGTGGTGCTGGAGAAAAGAATTGAATATACCATGGACTACTAAAAGAACAAACAGGTTTATCCTGGAGAGGGTAAAATCAGGCTGTTTGTTGGAGGCAAAGATTTTGAAGCTCCATTTCACATACTTTGAGCACAATGTCGAGTAGGACCAGTCCTTGGGGAAGGACATCATACTTGCCAGTGTAGGAGGACAGTGCAGGAGAGGAAGATCCTGGATGAGATGGATTGACACAGTAACTGGAGTAATGGGGGTATGTGTGTCAGAGATAATGGTTGACTCAGGATAGGACAGAGTTCAGAGCTATTTGGCATCAAGTCACTATGATTCAGAGTCAACTCAATGGCATATAACAACAACAACCAGGATTCCTTGCTAAAGCTGATACTCACTCAATGCCATTAAGTTGATTCCAACTTGTAGCAACTCTCCATCCATTTCCAAAGCTATAAATCTTTAAAGGAGGAGACTGCCCCTCTTTCTCCTTCAGAGTCTCTGATGGCTCCAAACCACTGATCTTTCAGTTGTTGTTGAGTGCCATCAAGTCAGAACCAACCCATTGCTGACCCTTCAGTGGGTTTTAAGAGACAGGAAATTGCACAGGCAGAGATTGCCCATTCTCATTTACATCAAACTGCCAGAGATTCTTTGAATGATAATTAGTTGACCTTTGTGGGGTTACGGGCTTATTGCTTAAAATGGCTTCCCTAGTCATTGACCTTGACTTTGCTATGTGGATGAGTGTAAATAGACCTTTTAGAGCAGATTCAGAGACAGCTTTTGAGACTCCCACCACGGGCAAAGAAGCAGGCATGCAGTGCTTTCGCCGGCTAGATAAAGCTATGAAAAATCTCTTCACCATCCATCCTGATGATGCCAATTGGTCCAGTGGTGAGAATCTTTGTCTTCTTGACATTGAGCCTCAATCCATATTGAAGGCTGAAGTCCTTGACCCTCTGCAGCAAGCACTTCAGGTCCTCCTCAGTTTTAGCAAGCAGGGTTGTGTCATGGATGTGAATAAGGGGAAAAAACACCCCACGTTTGCCTTCTAGAACGTCCGGTTTAATAGGAAGTTCAACTCAACTCAAGTCATAGCTCCTGAGTTGACATAGCCTCATAGCTGACTCTCCAGCAGATTTTTGGAGCTTATCAATCACACATAAGGGGATCATATATCTTTCTTCCTCAGAGCCACTGATCAATTGAGACCTTTCAGCCAACAGTCTGACCCGCTGCAGAGAATACCACCAGAGCTCCCTAACAAGGAAATTTTTTTCCAGATAGTTCAAAACTCAAACTCATTGTCACTGATTGGAACCTACTTTTAGTTCACCCTCCATTGTTTCTTAGACTGGAAGTCACAAAGGAGGAGACTGCACGTCTTTCTCTCTCAAAGTCATTGGTGGATTGCAACCACCAAAGAGGCACCACAATTCAATAGGGGCAACGCCACCAGAGCTCCCTTAAGAAAGTGAAAAAGCTGGCTGAATTAAGATCTGTAAACGTATTTATTGGAAGGAGGAGTGGCATCCACTTCCGTAATAGCTTGCCTCCGGAAACCCTATGAACCTGGACAGAGGATGAGAGACACCCAAGCGTTGAGGGTTCTCCTTCATAGGGTCGCTATGAATCACCTGCGACTCGACAGCACTTAACAACAACAAACATATTTACAATTATATTAAATTAGGATGATAAGTTATTGCAACTTTTTTTGGTTGAAAGTTGTTTTATTACCTGTTAAATTTCTTCCTTTTTTAATACTAATTTACAAAATTAAAATACATTGTTTTTGAGTGCAACTTTAAAAAAAAATAGTACTTCTGTGCGTTTAGGCTGTGGATGGCCTTAGCCCCTGATCATGAATGTTTGCCACCCATTCCCTGAGTTTATGGTGCTGCTCTGGGCACTACAGGCATTTTCAATGAGAAACAGATGTAAGCCCTTCCCTTTGAACATTCGTGGCAGTAACTTGAGCAGAGGTCCATATATTTCCCGTGCTTAGGATAGTCAACCTTCTCTGATACAGTTTTTACTCTTACGTAATTACATGTTTGTGTTGATCTAGAACATGGCTTCAACTGTGATATGTTTCTAAGCAGAATATGCTTTCCAGAGGCAATAATGCTGTACCATAGCATTGAAGTTAATAAACTTCATTTCTAGAAATCTCCTTGGTTTTATAAAATGAAAGAGAGAAAATTAAAATGCCCCCTAAATACAGATATGAGAGAAGAAAACCCAGAAGAAAGAAATGGGTAGTTCTCAAACGGATTTTCTTACACCTCAGTTTTATATACAGAATTGGATGGCATTGAGAAGATGTAATATTTTTCCTAGGCAGAATTTTAAGTGTAGTATGTGGTACTAGGGATATTATAGCTAATGTTAGATGGATCTTGGCTGAAGGCAGAGAGTACCAGAGGAATGTCTGTGTTTGATTGACTATGCAAAGGCATTTAACTGTGGCTAACTTTGAGAAGAATGGGAATCCCAGAACACTTGATTGTGCTTATGCAAAACCTATACTTTGACCAGGAGGCAGTCGTCAGAACAGAATAAGGAAACACTGTGTGTGGTTGAAAATCGGGACGGGTGTGTGCCAGGGATGTGTCCTATCTCCATACTTTTTCAATCTATATCCAGAACAGATCATCCAGGAGGCTGGGCTCTATGAGAAGGAATGTGGCATCAGGTTTGTAGAAAGACTCATCAACAATCTGCATTATACAGATGACACAACCTTGTGAAACTGAGGAGGGACTAAAGCATTTGCTGCAGATGGTCAAGGACTGCAGTCTTCAATATGGATTGAAGCTCAATATAAAAAAAAAAAAGATTCTCCCCACTGGGCCAATGGTCAACATCAAGATAGATGTAAAGAGACTGAGATTGTTAATAGTTTTAGTTTGCTTGGCTCCTCAATCAACACTCTTGGTACCAGCACCAAGAAATTAAAAGACAAAGTCTGCTTTCAGGGACCTGTCCAGAATACTGAAGAGCAATGATGTCAGTCTGGAGACTAAGGTGCGCCTGATCTGGCTGTGCAATTACTTTCTATGCATCAGAAAGCTGGACAGTGACTAAGGGTGATAAAAGGAGAATTGATGCCTTTGAGCTGTGGTACTGGAGAAGAGTATTGAATAAACCATGGATGGCTAGGAGAACAAACAGGTTTATCCTAGAGAGGGTGAAACTAGCCTGCTCCTTGGAGGCAAGGATTCTGAAGCTCTGTCTGAGATACTTTGGGCATGTTGCAAGGTAGGACCAGTCCTTGGAGAGGGACATTATACTTGGAAGGGTGGAGAGACAGCACAAGATAAAAAGACCCTCAAAGAGATGGATTGATTCAGTGACTGGGGTTATGGGTGTAGGTGTGTCAGAGACAATAAGGTTGGCATAAGGTAAAGCAAGGTTCAGAAATGTACCTAAGATCACGAGTTGTAAGTGACTCAATGGCACATAAAAACAACAACAACAACAACCAACTTGGCAAAGAGCAAAGTTAACTTCTATTGGAATCTGACAAAAGAGGAAGTGATGCATAGTGGGAGAATGACCATTCAAGGAGATTCCAACTCACTAGAGAAAGTTATATTGGAAAGAACCAAGTTCTACTCATCGGGACAAATTATGATTAACATTTATTATCTCCCAAACCAACTCATTTTGAAGTATGTCTAAGCTAGAAAAGCTGAGCTCAGTCTACACTGGTGACTTATTGACAGACTGATATAATTGTTGGGCCCCCAAGTATGTGGCAGGCACTCTTCTATAAGCTGACATGTGACCTTGAACATAACAGCTTATATTTTCTAGGAAGTCTCAATCTAGCAATTAAAATGGAATTGGAGATCTAGACAATGAGTCAAAAAGATGCATAATTTCAGATTGTATCATCGGTTACAGTCTTTGATCCTCTGCGTCAAGGGCTTCAAGTCCTCCTCACTTTCTGTGAAAAAGATTGTGTCATCAGCGTAAACTCAGGTTGTTTATAAGTCTTCCTCCTGATGCCACATTCTTCTTGATATAGTCCAATTCCAAAATGACTTGTTCAGCACACACATAGAATAGGTATGGAGAAAGGATACATACCTTATGCATACCTTTCTTGATTTTAAACCATTCATTGTTTCCTGGCTTTATTTAGGCAGTACCTCCTGGGTCTAAATACAGATTTTGCATGAGCACAATCAAGTGTTCTAGAAATCCCATTCTTCTCAATGATAGCCATAAGTTGCTATGATCCACACTCTCAAATGCCACTGAATAATCAATAAAACACAAATAGATACCTTTTTGTCATTCTCTGTTTTCAGTCAAGATCTATCTGACATAAACAATGATATCTCTGATGCCATGACCTCTTCTAAATCTGGCATTAATTTCTGACAGTTTTCTATTGATGTACTGTTCTAGGTTTTTTTAAAAAATCCTCAGAAGATCAAAAACTAAAGTCTTCAATGTGGATTAAATGTTAAGCTGAAGGAACTGAAGAACAAATTCAAGCCTCAAGTTGCAATACTTAAGGATGTTATCAGCAGAATACTAAATGATCCAAGAAGCATTAAAAGAAGATGGAAGGAGTACACAGAGTCACTGTACCAAAAAGAATTGGCTGGCACAGAAGAATTTCATAAAACAACATATGATCAAGAGGCAATGGTTATGAAGAAAGAAGTTTAAGCTGCTCTGAAGGAATTGGCATAAAACAAGGTCCCACAAATTGGTGGCATACAATTTTATATATTTCAACAAACAAATGCTGCTCTGGACATGCTCACCAGGTTGTGCCAAGAAATCTGGAGGACAACTACCTAGCCAACTGACTGGAATAGATTCATATTTATTCCTTTAAAAAAAAATAAGTGATCCAACAGAATGAGGACATATGAAACAATATCACTAATATCATACACAAGCAAAATCCTGCTGAAGATTATTAAACAATGACTGAAACAGTACATAAATAGAGAGCTACTAGAAATACAAACTGGGTTAAGAAAAGACCATGGCACTAAAGGCATTTTCACCAATGTCAATTAGATCTTGGCTGAAAGCAAAGACTACCAGAGGAATGTGTATCTGTGTTTCATTGACTATGCAAAAGGCATTTGACTGTGTGGATCACAATAAATTGTGGCTAATCTTGAAAAGAATGGGAATCTCAGAATGCTTGATTGTGTTCATGTAAAACCTGTACTTGGATCAGGAAGCAGTCCTCAGAAAAGAGCACAGAAATACTGCACAGTTCATCATTAGGAAGGAAGTGCATCAGAGATTTGTCCTATATCCAAACCTTTTCAATCTGTATATGGAACAGATGTTTTGGGAGGCTGGACTTTATGAGGAGGAATGTGACAACATCAGGATTGAAGGAAGATACATCAACAACCTGCATTATGCAAATGATACCACTTTGTATGCTGAAACAGAGGAGGGGCTAAAGCTTTTGTGGCAGAAGGTCAAGGATTGCAGTCTTCAATGTGAATTAAAGGTTAACATCAAGAAGACAAAGATTCTCACCACTGGACCAAATGACAATGCTGTGATGGATGGAGAAGAGATCAAGGTTGTTAACAATGTAAGCTTGTTCAGCTCCACAACCTTGGCACCAGCATTCACAAAATCAAAAGATTAATTTTATTGAGGGAGTCCGAAATCAGAGACCTCTCCAAAGTGCAAAAGAATAATTATGAAGATCTAGAAACTAAGGTGCACCTGCTCCAAGCTATGGTCTTCACAAATACTTGCTATACATCAGAGAGCTAGACAATGTTTAAGGCTGACAGAAGAATAATTAATGTCTTTGGGTTTTGGTACTGGAGAGAGTATTGAACATCCATACTATAGACCACCAGGAGAACAAATAAGTCTGTGTTGGAGAGGATGAAACCAAGTGTCTCCTTGGAGGCAAAGATTTTGAGGCTCCATCTCACATACTTAGGGCTTGTGGCCAGGAAAGACCAGTCTTTGGAGAAGGACATTATGGTTGGAAGGGACAGTGCAAGAGTTGAAGACCTCAGATGAGATAAATTGACATGGTAACTGGGGCAATGGGATTAGTTGTATCTGAGTTAGTGATACTGTCCCAGGATAGGGCAAGGTTCAGAGCTGTTGTACATAGGGTTGCTATGAGTTGCAAGCAGCTTGATGGCACATAACAACAACATTAATTCCATCTCTGTACCAAAAACCCAAAATGTTAAGAAGCTACGTTGTAATCCCAAAAGCTCATTGTTCAGATTTACTAAATGTTCCACATGAGAATGGACAATCTCCTCCTGTGCAATTGACTGCCTCTGAGAACTCACTAGAGGGTCAGCTAAGGATTGCTTCTAACTCAATGGCAAACAGCAACACAACACAACAGGCCAAAAGACAATATCAAGATAGATAAAAGATTGAAAACATTAACTTCATCTTACTGGGATCCACAATCAACACCCTTGGTACCAGCAGTCAGATGATCAGGAAACCTACTGCTTTGGGACAGCCAGTTGTCATAGACCTCTCCAAAGTGCTAAGGAGCAACATTGTCAGTTTAAAGACTATAATGCAGCGGATTCAGACCATGGTCTTTTTAATCACTTGCTATGCATCAAGTAGTTGGGCAATAAATAAAGATTATAAAAGGTAATTGTGCAACAATGAATGAATATTTTTAAAAAGTGAACTGGGGCATTAATGAGCGACAATGAATGAATGAAAATTTAATGTCTCTGTAATCGTTTGTTAAAATCACAATTATAATAAAAGTTTCTTTTTAAAAAAGAAAACTCAATCCCTTTGAGTCGTAGTGTTGGAGAAGAGTGCTGTATATCTTATGATCCATCAAAAGAACAAATAAATATGTCTTAGAGAAAGTGCAATCAAGGTGCTCCTTAGAGGCGAAGTTGGTGAAACGTCATCTCCCAAACTTCGGGCATGCTGTTGAGAGGAACCAGCCCTTAGAAAAAGACATCATGCTTGGCAATGTGGAGGGTCAGCGAAAGAGAGGAAGACTCTCCACAGGTGGATTGACACAGTGACCTTATTAATGATGGTCTCAAGTGTAGCAGAGATGTTGAGGGTGGCACAGGACAGGGTAGGGTACAGATCTGCTCTTCATAGGGTCGCTATGGGTTGTAGTCAATTTCACATGGCCTAAAAACAATATGATGTACTGTGTGAGAGTAGAGTACTGTTAAGGAAAATCAAGGAGATAAAGAAGTGCAGGAGTAATAGAATGGTCTGATCAGGGAAGCTTTCGCTGAATAAGAATCTGAATGAAGTGAGAGGATGAGCTCTATGACTGTCTCTCTTTTTAGTAAGAGAGAAGTGCAAGTGCAAAGGTCCTGAGGTAGGAGTGGACTTGGCAGGCTCCAGAAACAGCAAGCTTGCCATTGTGGCTGACAAAGAGCAGGAAGGAGAACAGCAGGTGACAAGGCCAGAGGGCTTGCGGTTTATTTTAGGTGAAATAGAAGAACAAATAGTGGTTTATGCTGAGAAATAATTTAACTCAATACTTAAAGTGCTGAGTAGAGGGTAGAACAAGAATGAAAACAGAGTTACCAGGTAGGAGGCTAGAGTGAGGTCATGGTAATTTGGACAAAATCGATTCCGTGATTGGGGTAGCAGGAGGAGGTGTGCCGGAGACAGTGAGGTTGGCACAGGATAGAACAGAGTTTAGGGCTCTTGTATATAGGGTTGCTATGAGTCACAAGCAACTCAATGGCACATAAGAACAACAAGTAGTTATAAATGTAAAACAGGTTGAGATTATTGGTAATGCAGTTTTGAAATGTGAGAGAATAGAGAAATCAAAAGAAATCTACATTTGGCCTTAACAGCTAAATTAGAAGTGGGAATGTGCCCAAAGTATGTGAGATGAACCTTTGCCATCCTTGCCTCCAAAGAGTAATCTGGCTGCACCTTCTTCAAGGCATGTTTATTCTTTTGGCAGTGTATGGACATTTATTACTTTTCTCTAACACCACAGTTCAAAGGCATCAATATTTCTTCTGCTATCTTATTTGTTGCTCTCAGGTGCATAGCAAGTGATTTAAAAGACCATATAGCATCAGAATTGGAGGAAGACTCATCAGTAACTTCCAGTATTTAGATGACACACATTGCTGAAAGTCAGGAGCATTTGAAGTACTTGGTGCAGAAGATCACTGTAGCCTTCAGTATGGATTGCAATTTAATGTCAAGAAAACAGAATTCTCACCATGAAAATCTAACCAAAGATATAGAGAAGCAGCAGCCAGTGGACAAAAGGTAGATTCAGGAAAGAAGAAGCCAAGAGAAGAGATTCTTTTTAAAATGAGAGTGATCAGCTACATTAATGTTTCTGGTGATCAAGTAAGATGGCAGCACATTACCTTTTAAAGTGTTGTGACCTAGAGGGCATTGGTATTCTTGAGAGGGGGAATTGGTGGTGAAAACCCTGACTGGAGTGTAGTTAGAGATAATGAGAGGATATAAAATGGAGAAAACGGGTGTACATGTTTCTGTAGAACCTCGCTTTTGCTGTAAAAGAAAGTAGAGAAATGAGGGAATAGGTAGAGAATGACACAGAACCAAAGGGTCACTTCAAGATGGGTAACATTACAACTCATTATTTGAAATAATTTGATTCAGAGTGGAACCTGGATGCAAAGAACCAACACAATAACTCTTTGCTGTGGAGTTGGAAGAAATTTACATCTCACCCTCCACTGGGTTTTCACAGACTCTAACTTTCACAGGAGATTGCCCATCTTTCTTCCTCAAAGCAGTTGGTGGATTAAAACCGCCTGCCTTTGTGTTGGCAGCATTACTCCTTGCCCGCTAGGACACCAGGCTTCCTTATGCAAAAAGAAAGGAGATATCTGATATGAAACTGTAAAATTGGAGAGCAGAGACTTAGCAAACCTCCACAGACCAGAGCTCCCTTAGGTAGGAAGAGAGACAGTTTATCCTTAGCAACAGGAAGGAAGTTGCAGCACATTAGAAGTGTGGGGAAGTTGAGAGACTCTACCAGAAGAGGCAGGCATCCTCCTTCCAGCAATTCTGTTCTCTAAGTGGGTAAAGAAGAGAGGCCATCAGCTGGCAGTGGAGGAGGGGAAGTATAGTAGTCGGGGGAAGAAAGAAAAACCATGTGGGTCAGTAGAGACAGATGAAGCAAGATGTTTAGGCAGCATAGAAGACATCTGAGGGTCACAACATGGAGTTTCTGGGTGGCAGGAATGTTTAGTAATGTGCTTGCCTGCTAATTGCAAGGTTGGAGGGTCATGTCATCCAAGGAGCCCTTTGGAAAAAAACTTGGCAATTTATTTCCCTAGAAACACACATTGAAAAATTCTGTGGAACACACTACAGTACTTACGAGGTTGCCATAAGTCAGAATAGACTCTGTGGCAACTGGTTTTTCACTAGGATGCATGAACACACCACTGCCCAAATATTTCTTTCATTGTACAAATCTTGCAAAAAATTTGAAAAATGATTAGTAAATTCCAAACTTAAGAGCATTATAATTTCCTAGAATAAGTAGGATCATGCAAAAATTTATCTTTTAGCTTTTGTCAAATTTGGCCTTTTCATCTCACCAACTTTGTTGTTGTTAGGTGCCATCGAGTTGACTACTACTCATAGGATCTCTGTGAACAAAAGATCTGAACTTTGCCCTGCCCTGTGCCATTGACACAGCCACTGAAATAAAAAGAATCACTGCTTCTCTATATCTTTGGTTAGATTTTCATGGTGAGAATTCTGTTTTCTTGACATTAAATTGCAATCCATACTGAAGGCTACAGTGATCTTCTGCACCAAGTACTTCAAATGCTCCTGACTTTCAGCAATGTGTGTCATCTAAATACTGGAAGTTACTGATGAGTCTTCCTCCAATTCTGATGCTATATGGTCTTTTAAATCACTTGCTATGCACCTGAGAGCAACAAATAAGATAGCAGAAGAAATATTGATGCCTTTGAACTGTGGTGTTAGAGAAAAGTAATAAATGTCCATGCACTGCCAAAAGAATAAACAGATATGCCTTGAAGAAGGTGCAGCCAGATTACTCTTTGGAGGCAAGGATGGCAAAGGTTCATCTCACATACTTTGGGCACATTCCCACTTCTAATTTAGTTGTTAAGGCCAAGTGTAGATTTTTTTTTTAATTTCTCTGAAATCACTGAAATCATCTCTTTAGGGGTTTCCTCCCTTCATTGTCCCTCTACTTTTCCCAAAAGGGTATCTTTTCCAAGGACTTGCGCCTCCTGACAATACATCCAGAGTATTGTTGCCTCTAAGCAGCATTCTGGTTGTATTTGCTTTAAGACAGACTTGTTACTACTTTTATCAGTCAATGGGGTATTCTGTACTCTTCTCCAGCACCACAACTCAAGGGCATTGATTCTTTATCTGTCATCCTTATTCATTTCAGATACATAGGAAGTCATTGAAAAGACTGGCTGGGACCAGGTGCACCTTAATCTTCAAATTGAGATTGTTGTACGCTCTTTCTCTCTGAATATGTATATATACTTATATATGAATATGTATACATATATATATATATACACATATATATGAATATGAAACAATGTATGAGCAAGAGCCTGTGGTGATGAAGGAAGACGTTCAAGCTGCTCTGAAAGAATTGGCAAAAAACAAAGCCCTAGGAATTGATGGCATACTGATTGACACATTTCAACAAACAGATGCTGCTCTGGATGTGCTCATCAAGTTGTGCCAAGAAATCTGGAGGAAAACCACCTGGCCAACTGACTGGAAGATATCTATATTTGTTCCCATTCCAAGAAAGGTGATCAGACAGTGTGTGGAAATTATCAAACAGTATCATTATCCAAAAATTATTGGAACAGCACATCAACAGAGAACTGCCTGAAGTGCAGGCTGCATTTAGAAGAGGCCGTGGCACTAGGGATATTATAGATAATGTCAGATGGATCTGGGTGAAAGCAGAGAGTATCAGAAAAATGTCTGTCTGTGTTTCATTGACTATGCAAAGACATTTGACTGTGTGAATCACAACAAACTGGATGACTCTGAAAAGAATGGGAATCCCAGAACACTTGATTATGCTTATGCAAAACCTGTACTTGGACCAGTAGGAAGTCATCAGAACAGGGTAAGGAAATACTGTATAGTTCAAAATTGGGAAGGACATGCGCCAAGGATGTATCCTATCTCCATACCTTTTCAATCTTTATGCAGAGCAGATTATCTGGGAGACTGGGCTCTATGAGGAGAAGTGTGGCATCAGGATTGGAGGTTGTTGTTGTTGCTGTTTAATGCCGTCGAGTCGTAGATGACTCATAGCGACCCTATGAATGAACAGCCTGAGCACTGTTCGAACACAGAGTTTCCAGAGGCAAGCCATTTTGGAAGTGGATGCCGCTCCTGCTTCCAGGTTTGATTTAGTCGGGAAGCTCCAGCCAACACTGTCCACCATGGGTGCCCATTACCACGATTGGCACATCACTGTCACAGTCTTCAGCATCACAGCAACCACGAGTTACCTCTGTACAGCAACGCACAGACCAGTGCTATACCACCTTCGGCTTGGCTTTAAAACGTTTTCCCATCAATATATTAAGACAAGTCTCTTTGTTTTTTAACCAGTAAGTACTTCATTTGTCAGATTAGTAGATTGAATCATTTCTATATATGTAGTATTTTTCCCAATAAGGCTAATGGCTTCCTACTGGTCCAAGTATAAGGTTTCACATATGCACAATCAAGTATTCTGGGATTCTCATTCTTCTCAGAGTTAGCCATAGTTCAAAACTAATACACAAAATAATAAATATAATCACTTTATATTTAATTAGTTTGCTAAATACTTGTGTATATGACGCATAATTAACAATGTTTAAAGATATTTTACCTATAAATTATATTTATTCAAAGTTATACTAGTAAAAATATTAAGAATATTTTAAATAAACTTTTTCATTTATGCAATAGCAAAATAAAATAAAAATCTAAATATTACATAGTAAAGGATTTTTTATTAAATACTAGTGGTTTGAAAATTAAATTAAATAGCATAGATTCTAGAAAAATGATGTTAAATAAATACATATATTGTCAAAACAGTTAATATTTTGATAATACCATTTTAAAATAATTTTTCAAGGCATTATTTTCCTTATGATCCCATTTGTTAAAAAGTTTCATATACATGTACACAAAAAAATCTGAAAGGATGTATTTAAAGTGTTGAAACTTTCTTTTAAGATGTAGAGCTTTTTTCTCAGTCTTACCCCCACCCTGATATCAGTCCCAACTGGATAAATTGTGTATACTGCACTGAAACAGATGAGGGACTGAATAATTTAAAAGCCATGTATGATAGGGTATTATGGTTATCACAAGAATCCACAATTAAGGTTGCATAGTGGAATGTACTTGGGGCGGTGGGAAGGGTGCGGGGGGATTGTGTACCAAGGAGGGAGTCTTTCTTTTACTTTTGAAAG
>NW_006399763.1:32252010-32293379 GCF_000299155.1 Elephantulus edwardii | reverse complement strand
GAATACCTATAAAAGTTATAAAAGTCAAGATATGTTTAATTAAATTCTAATAAGCAATGAAATATTGTAGGTATTAAGAGGAGAAAAAAATTATGAGTACTGGAACAGTGAGGAAAAGTTTCATTGAGACAGTGAAATTTGAGTTAAACCCCAAACCTGCATGGATCAGAAAGGAAGAACAGTGACAGAACAGTGTACACAAAAAGATCTCAAATATGCCAGTGTCCACATGTTAGGAAAGAGTGAGAGATTATGACACCGAGAAGAGAAGTTTGAAGTTGGAGAGTATGGTAAACCAAGCTTGCGTCTGATGGCTAGCAAGGAACAAAGAAAATTATAGCAAGGAAAGACCATCATAGGCACGATTATAATTTTTCCCCCAAAATATAACATTTTAGGGTTTTCATTCATTTCCCTTCTCATTAGCCAAGACCTTGCACTTGTTAGAAAGCATTAACTTACCTAGCCTTTTCCAAAGGATTCTAGAGAGTCCTTAAAAATGTATAGACTATGCACATGCTCTATTCTAGTCTCTGAAAGATACAAAGTGCACAAGTCAGGGGTTCTGCACTCCAGGAGTTTATAGCCCACCATCATCACAGCATAGCATAACTAGAAGGACAAAGGACATCTGGCAGCTGAGTCTGCCTAAGAGAATTTGGGATAGCTCCTTAGACAAAGAGGTAGCTGAGCTACAGTTGGAAAGACAAAGAGATTCTGTTCTAAGAAGAAGTTAGGAGGACATTCCAGAATAGAGAATTGGAGTACTGAACTACAATAGTACAACTATTGGGGGAGAATTTCAAACATACAGTGACCTTCCAAAAGAACAAATGAATTAGCTATCAAAGAAAGATAGCCAGAAGGTACTTCAGAAGTAAAGATGATGAAATTTCCATGTGCTTACTTTGCACATGGTATCAGGAAACATCAGTCAAGAGAAAAGGACACCATGTTTGGTAAAGAAGAGGGTAAATGAAAATGAGAGAGACTCAGTGTGAGGTGAATTTACACAATAGCTGCAATAGACTAAAACATATCAACAATCAACAAGATGGTAAAGAACTCATCAATGGTTTATTCTATTATATGTAATGACACTTTGAATTGGCGCTGACTTAATCTGTCATCAATGACCTCTTCAAGGTGTTAAGGAGCAATAATGTCAGTTTAAAGACTAAGGTGCAACTGCCTCAGACCATGATCTTTTCCATTACTTTGCATCCATTTGAATGCTGGACAATGAATAAGGATGAGAGAAGAATCAATGCCTTGAGTTGTAGTGTTGCGGAAAAGTACTGAGTATTCCATGAACTTCTAAAAGAACAAACACAAAAGTCTTGGAATAAGTGCAACCAGAGTGCTCCTTAAAGACAAGAATGATGACAATGGATCAACACATTGGCTGTTGCAGTGTATCTAGTAAATATGAAGACTGATGATAATGGCACAGAGAGGGCAAGGTTCCGGTCTGTTGTTCCTAGGATCGCTATGGGTCATAGTCAACTCAGTGACAACCAACAATAACAGCAACATTCTGCAAAAGGTAGAGGATTGGTGAAAGAGAGGAAAACCCTCTCTGAGATCACAATGGGTTTGACTATATCAAAGATTGAGGATGTGACAAATAGGGCAAGTTTCAGATCTGTTATTCATAGCATCACTATGAGTTATAGTCAAGTTGATGACACCTACCAACAATAGCAACAAGTAACAACAGGTAGCAGATATTGGACTGGAAATGTAGACATACACCAGAAGCAGTGCTGTTGTTGTTGTTGTGTACCATTGAGTTGGAACTGACTGTTAGTTGACCCTCCAGGGGGCTTTCAGAGGCAGTTAATCACACAGGAATAGACTGCCCATCTTAACTCCTGTGAAGCAGCAGCTGGCAGATTTGAACTGCATGTCTTTGGATTGGGAGCACAATTCCTTACCATTTGGGTACCAGAGCTCCCTACCAGAAGCATTGTTGTTGTTGTTGTTGTGTGCCACTGACTCAGAACTGACCCATAGCTGGCCCTCCAGCAAGTTTTCAGAGGCAGTTAATTGCATAGGAGGAGATTGTCCATTGCTAAGTCCAAGCTGAAATTTAATTTTACTTGCAAGGTCAAGGACTGCAGTCTTCAATATGGATTGAAGTTCAACATCAAGAAGACAAGGATTCTCACCACTGGGCCAATTGGCAGCACCAAGATAGATAGATAAAGAAGATATTGAGATTGTTAACAATTTCAGCTTCTGAGCTCCACAATCAACACTCTTGGCACCAGCAGTCAAGAAATCAAAAGATTAATTGTTTTGGGAAAAGTTTCTCTCTGGGACTTCTACAAAGAGCAATGATATCAGTCTGGACACTAAGGTATGCCTGATTCAGACTATTGTCTTTGCAATTACTTACTATACAGCAGTGTGCTGGACAATGACTAGGGTTGACAGAAGAACTAATATTTTTTAAGAAATTAAATTTTATTTTAATTGTGACTTTAACAAACTTTTACAGAGAAGAGAGAAGTTAGACTTTCATTCCTTCATTGTTGCAATTTTTAGCCCCTCGCCCTCCCTTCCCCTACTCCAGTTCACTTAAAAAAAAACAACATTCATTGTTGTGCAAGTACCTATGTCATCCCTGCCACAGTCCTCTTTGCAATGATATATCTCTTATTCTGGACTGTTGTCATACATATAATGTCTAATCAAATATTCATTTTAGACAGTTCTTTCTTTCATCTGTTGCAATGCAATGGTCATTATCTATCTACCCACTCTTATTCTATTCTCTCCTCCCATGTCAGATACTTTATAATAGTAGTGCTATGCAGTATTTGTCTTTTTTTTAACTTATTTATTAATTTTCCAGTCATTCATTGCTGCACTTTTCTCCCTGCCCACCCCCTCCCTGCCAATCACTCTTCTCTTTGAAAAGAAAAACTCTTTCATTATTATGCAATCCCTCCCCCCAAGTTCACTCCACTATGCAGCCTTCATTCTGGACTTCTGTAATGACAAAAACACCCATTCATATATCCTTTTTAAACAGATCTCTCCCTCATCTGTTTCAATGCAATATGCATCATTCCTCCCTTGCTTTTCTGTCTTTCCTCAACCCTGATGTCAGTCTCGTTTTATAACAGTGGCCCTATGCAATATTTGTCCTTTTGTGACTGAGATATTTCACTCAGCATAATGTCCTCCAGCATCATCCATTTTGCATAATATTTCATAAGTTCCTTGTTTTTCAATACTCCATAGTAGTATTCCATTGTGTGAATATACCAGATCTCCTCTATCCATTAGTTTGTTAATGGGCACTTGGGTTGTTTCCAGCTCTTTGCTATTATGAACAAAGCCTCAGTAAACATAGGTGTGCATATAACTGCTTGGGTGGCAGTTATGGTTTCTTTAGAGTAAGTTCTCAGTAGTGGAATTGCTGGGTCAAATGGTATTTCTATTTGCAACTTTTTGAGAAAGTGTCATACAGCCTTCCTTAGTGGTTGGCACCATTTTACACTCCCACCAACAGTGAATAAGTGTTCCAGTTTCTCCACAACCTCGCCAGCATTTGTCTTTTTGTGACTGAGGTATTTCACTCAGCATGATGTGATTCAGGGGCCCCCATGTTGTATAAGGTTTTACAAGCTCATTGTTTTTTACTGCTGCCATCACAAAAAAAGAAATTAAACAGGTCATAAAACAACTTCCAACAAAAACCAGCTCTGGACCAGATGGTTTTACTAGAGAATTTTATAAAACATTCAGAGAAGAACTGTCACCAATTTTACATAAAATATTTCAAAAAATAGGAAAAGATGGAATTCTACCAGACTCATTCCATGAAGCAAACATATCCTTGATACCAAAGTCAGGTAAAGACACCACCAAAATAGAAAACTATAGACCACTATCTTTCATGAACCTATATGCAAAAACTCTCAGTAAAACCCTAGCCAATAGAATCCAACAGTACCTAAAAAAAAAAAAAAAGAAATAAAGAAAATCCCCACAACCAAGTGGGATTCGTAACAGGTATGCAAGAATTGATATCTTTGAGTTGTGGTGATTGAAAAGAGTATTGAACATACCATGGATTGCCAAGAGAACCAAACAAGTTTATCCTGGAAAGGCTGAAACCAGGTTGTTCCTTGGAGGCAAGGATTTTGAAGCTTTGTCTCACATATTTTGGGCACATGGCCAGAAGGGATCAGTCCTTGGAGAAGGACATCATGAGGTAATGGGCATAGGTGTATCAGAGAAAGTGAGAGTGGCTCAGGACAGGACAAAGTTCAGAGCTATTGTACATAAGGTCAGTATTTGATCGCACATAACAACAATAGCAGGGCACAGTGTTTCTCAAACTTCCTAATGACGTGTTCCTAATGGCAGAGGGCAATGAAATGCTAATCTCCTAGGAATCTTGACACATGACCTCTTCTAAGCACAACATGTTTTGAAGTCTACTTTTATATCTTAGCGTTTTACCTGATATGGCCTAGTGGTAAGAAACTGCACTGCAATACTGAAGACATGAAATTTGAAGCCACCAGCTGCTCTGCTGGATAGGTAGCCTCCTCCCACGCAATTAACAGCCTCTGAAAATCTGCTAAAGGTTCAGCTATGGGATGATTTCGACTCTATGGTACTCAACAAAATGATGTATATAGGTTGATGCCATGATAAAATGTTTTTTAAAAAATGTATTGCCATCAAGACTAAAGATCCCTCTCTCACACTTAAGATTTTGAATAGAGTTTGACACAGTCCTCTGAGTTTATTCTGTGTCTTCAAAGTACCCCCAGGAATGCTTAAAAGTCTAGCAGGATACCATAGTAAAGTCTAATAACTAATTCCCAGCCCTTATGCAGATGATACAACCTTGCTTGCTGAAACTGGGGAGGAGCTAAGGGATTTGCTGCAGAAGGTCGACTGTAGTCTTCAATATAGATTGAAGCTTAACATCAAGAAGACAAAGATACCACTGGGCCAATTGACAGCACCATAAGGATGGGAGGAGACTGAGGTTGTTAGCAATGTCAACTTGCTTGGCTCCACAATCAACACTTTTGGCACCCCAAGTCAAGAAATCAAAAGATTAATTGCTTGGGGAAGTCTGCTGTCAGGGACCACTCCATAGTGCTGAGGAGCAATGATGTCAGCCTAGAGACTAAGGTGTACATGATTCAAGCCATGATCTTCACAATTATATACCATACATGTACAATAAGTACATGGACAATAAGTAACTAAGGGTAATATAAGATGAATGGATGCTTTGGAGTTATGGTACTGGAGAAGAGAATGAAACATACCTTGGACCACCAGGAGAGCAAATAGGTCTGCCTTGGAGAGGATGAAACCAAGTTTCTCCTTGGAGGCAAGGACTTTGTGGCCAGGAGGGACCAGTTCTTGGAATAGGACATCATGCTCAGAGGGTGGAGGGACAGCACAGGAGAAGACGACCCTGGATAAAATGGATTAACATGGTAACTAGGAAAATGGGATTAGGTGTGTCAGAGTGAGTGAGACTGGCTTAGGATAGGGTAGGGTTCAGAGCTGTTGTACACAGGGTTGCAATGGGCTTCAGGTGACTTGACAGCACATAAAAACAACAACATAGCTCTTCGAGATTGAAGAGGTATTATCAGATTTGGATTTAGAAGGAATACAACATTGGTAGCATTGCAGACTACTAATGGGAGTCTGAAAGATAGCAGTGGGGAAGCTAGGGACTGAAAAAGCTGGATGAATTGAGAGACGCTCATGGTTTTGTAACATTTGTATGTTGGAGGTGAGGGAGAGGGAGGAATATGGGTGGTTTTGAGAGAGAGCCAATCAGAGATGTAGGAGAATGGCAAGGGCACACCAGAAAAGGATGAATTAATTAATAAAAAAGGAGGGTATAGTTGAGGATATTCTTTAGATGCCACTTCACTAGAAAGTTTTTTTCACTTTGTAAGTTTGTGAATGACATGGTCTACGCATGCAATGCTCTCAATCCATTTTAACACTGTTGTACTTTTTGTCAAACATAGAATAAAATGTGATTGGAATGGCAATTTTTGTGGAAATGCGGGGAAAAAACCCACAGTGAAATAGTTGAGATCATCAAATGGAGGGGTGAAAAGAAAAAGTAAAAGGTGATTGACTTTTAATTTGATCTGACTTCTACATTTGAACACTAAAATTCACACATATAGATACGTATAAGTTTTTTCAAGAAGCATCTGCATAAGTATGCTCAAAAATATATGACAAATTCTGGTCTAGGTGGTCGTAAAAGAAAGGAGAGTAACTAACTCCTGTGCTACTTGTAGCATGAGAGTTCTTATCAAACAATAATATTGAAAAAAATATGACAAGTTATATAATAATTTTTTTTTAAAAAAAAAGAAGAGCAAAGGCTCTGAGGTACAGCTCTTTGGAGGCTAGACATGGATAATGCAATAGAAGTTAAAGAAGATAGCGGAAATGGAGCAGCTGGAGAAGTAGAATGTCCAGAGACAGAGAAGTTGAGGTGGGAAATGATTATGCCATAGTGAGGGACTCGGAAACATCACTGCATGACAAAGATCTTAAGAGGAGAAATTGGATCTGGCAGTCCAGAATGTCTGTCAATGTTCTGGTCTCGTTGTTTTTAAATAATCTTCAGGAATATTTTGCTTGCATGTTATACTCATGATATTGTGTAATAGAAGTCACATTCTGTTAGATCACCTTTTCTTGGGAATGAGAACAAATATGGATCTCTTCCAGCCAGCTGCCCAGGTGGCTATCTTCCAGATTTCATGGCACAGCCTGGTTAGTATGTTTAGGACCACATCTGTTTGTTAATACCTGGAAAAACTCTAGGTTGAGGAGTAATTGTGTATGGGCAAGTGAGAAAAGAAACAGGAGCAGGGAAAACATTTTTTAAATAATTTGGTAAATAATTAGAAAAATATCATTCATATTTCTACTTTGAGTAGTGGAAATTGAAAACTAATTGTTGTTGTTGTTGTTGTTGTTTATTGTCGAGTCGTAACAGACCCATAGCTGACCCCCTGGCAAGTTTCCAGAGACAGTTTATTGCTTGAGAGGAGACAGCCCATCCTTCGGACATGGAGCAGCTGGTAGATTTGAATGTGTGCTTTCAGGATTGCAACATAGCTTCTTGCCAGTAGGCCAGCAGAGCACCAATTAGATTATAGGAAAATAAGCAAATGGATAATTCAAAGATTTTAAAGCTTCAGTTTCAGATAAGAGTTTGGGACAAGAGGTGGTGAGAAGTGGATTTGGGGATAAGAACTGGATTTTTTTACTAAAGAAAAAAAAATAAAAATATTAATTAAACTTGAAGTAATGAATTAAAAACTCAAAGACTCAGGTAGGCAAAATAGAAAATTAATTTTGAAACACAATGTGAGTGAAGGAAAGTGTGAGATACAAGGTACATGAATGAGACCTTCTCTCTCTCTCTCTCTCTCTCTCTCTCTCTCTCTCTCTCTATATATATATATATATATATATATATGAATTTTGTATGAAAAACAGTATTTTAAAAATTCTCACTACTTGTGGGGGGAGGGAAGACACTAACTCTAATAATGCCTCTTTTAATACCCCTTAGAGTCAGTTGTGATGGTTTCTTTTTTCACCAATAAGTAAATAAACAAATAAATCTTACTTTAGAAGTGTGTCCCTTCAGTCCAGTCACTTTAAAAAGTTGGTTTCCTATGAGTACGCAGATTCTTTTCAGGTCATAGGGTCACCATGAGTCACAAGCAACTTGATGGCACATAACACCACCACCACCACCATCATTACATCTAATGAGTCCTGGTGGCAGAGTGGGCACCCAAGCTTCGAGGACTCTCCTTCATAGGGTCGCTATGCGTCATCATCTGTGACTTGATGGCACTTAACAACAATAATATCAACACAGAGAAAGAGATCAGCTGGCCGAGTGGACAGAAAGCGATGCTACCAAGCCAAAGGTGGGTGACTTTTAATCCGCGGCCCTCGGGCCTGTCTTTCATTGTTTTTGTTCAGACATTCCTCTAGGTCATATAGCCCTGGTGTACAAGTTGTTGTACAGCGGTCGCTTGTGGTTGCTGTGAGCCTGAACGCTGTGACACTAATGTGTCAAATGTGTTAATGGTTGGCTACTCAATGTTGACAGAAAGTGGGGTGGAGCTCCCCGATTAAAACAAGCTTGGAAGGAGGAGTGGCATCCACTTCCATAATAGCTTGCCTCTGGAAACCCTATGAACCTGGAGAGAGGATGAAAGGCACCCAAGCGTTGAGGACTCTCCTTCATAGGGTCGCTATGAGTTGCCTGCGACTCCATGGCACTTAACAACAAAAACAACCATAGATTAGTGGTTTGAACCTACCAACCAGACACTTTTCTGGTGAGACAGTAACAGATTTATAGACTTGAAAACTATAAGGAATAGTTCTACTCTGCTCTATTGGGTCATTATGATATCATTACATTTTTATTTAAGGAAATCTGGAACAATGGGGTGAGTACAGGAGAGGAAGACCCTGGATGTCTCAAGATGGATTGACACAGCGACTGTGGCAATGAGGGCAGATGCATCAGATACGGCGAGATTGGCTCAAGATAGGACAGGGTTCAGAGATTTCGTTCCTAGGGCTCCTATGAGTTGTAGTCAACTTGATGGCACATAACAACTGCAAACCTCACTCCTGTGTTCTCAGAAATAAAGGGAGAATTTCTGAAAAGAGAATCAAAGCAAATGGCTTAATCATCAATATGCTCTTTGTTTCCACACATTAATAGATTGCAAGTGCACTACACAAGTGAGGAGTTCTGAACCAGAGGCTGAAGGCAGAGTTGTGAGCACTCCCAAACATTGTGTCTTCCCTCCTGATGCTTACAGGTCAGAGCAGGAGTTTTAAATGGAACAGATCATTTCACTTGACAATGGAAAACATATAATGAATGTTGCAGCAGATTTAGATCCAAGATTCATATAAAACAGGATTTGATTTCAAGATGATGAAGGAAGCTTCACTTGAGCTAAAGGTAGGATGAGTAGAAGTTTGCTAGTGGAAGAAATGAAGTAGCGTCAAAAGTGTGTGGAAAATCCTTGTTAGGTGAAAGATTCCCTTGGAATGTATTCACCTATGTATTTTTCTCTATTTTTTATTATTCTTTTTATCAAGACATTGCTCATTTATATGAAAGCAGTTGCCATCAAGTTGATTCTGGATTATGACCCAGGTTTCATACTCTGTGCTCCACAGAGTATTCAACAGCTGTAATTTTTCAGAAGTCGATAACTAGGGCTTTCTTCCTAAGTGACTCTGGGCAGACTCGGATTTTTCAGTTAATAGTTAAGAATGTAGTTATTTGTGCACTCAGGGACTCTTTACATACATTACAGTGCAACTATTTAAGCATACAATTAAAGAAATCCAACACAAACACCTTGAATCAATAGTCGAAAGAGATATCGTCACTCTTTCTTCCCCTTCTCCTGTAGGCAGCAGTGGAACTGGAGATGGAGAAGATATCATGATAGAAGTGCTCTGTATCAAAGAAGAAAAGTGAGATTTTTGACAACTAATTGGGCCCTGAACATGAAGGGTGAACGAGGTATTGTTGGGACGGTTGGTGAAATGTGAACGTTGTTAGGTGCTGTCAAGCCTACTCTGACTCCCTGTGATCCTATATACAAGAGATCCAAAATGGGCCTGATCCTGAACCGTTCTCACAAGCTCCACTCTGTCTAAGCCCATGTTGTAGTCACTGTGTCAATCAATTTCACCAAAGACCATCTGCTTCCCCAAGCATGATGTCTTTGCCCCACGACATCCAAGTAATGTGTTCAAAGTATGTGAGACAAAGTCTCACCATTCTTGACTCTCTGGAGTGCTCTGACTGCATTTCTTCTAAGATGGATTTCGTAGTAATATTGTGTCAAAGTGTATTTCCTAATTTGGAGTTTCATAGTCTTTCAAAAATATACACTGATATATTTAGGAGTTGATAGGCCATCTTGTGAGCTCTAGTGGCATGGTCCAGAGTAAGTTGTGCTGCTAACACAAAGGCTGTGTGTTTATAGTGGTTTAAATCCACCAACAGCTCTTCAGGAGAAAGATGTATCGTCTCTTCCCATTGCAGTTTATAGTCTTGGAAACTCAATGGAGTGTTGCTGTGAGTCAGAACTGACTGTAGCATAGCAGTGACCATTTTTTAAAAAATTAGAATGTTTTTATCAGCATTTTGCTTTGAAATTACTTAGAAAAAGAATAATAATAATAATGGAGATAGTGTATGAGGGGTGTGTGTGTGGGGGTGTGTGTAAAGGCAAAAAGAACTGGTGAGACAGAGCTTTAACATTGAAATGCTAACATGTGGGAAATCAGGCTGAAGGAGGCACGGAATTTTGAGTATTGATCTTGCAAATTTTCTAAATGTTTGAAGGGATATCACGTTTAGAAGAGATTATCTGTGATTGAAATGAAAAAAGATCCACAAGGGAGGCAAAAGGGAACAAGTGAGACAAGAAATAAAGGTAAACATTTTATCTACTAGTAAGTTTGAAAAAGGAAAATTTGAGAAAAAATTTTTTGCCTTCATTGAACTTTCTCCAGAATACAAATGATTAGAATGAGTACATAAGCCTTTTGATTAAGCATCTGCTTTGGTTCACACAAGTTAATCATTGGGTCTAGGAACACAAGTTCTTTCTCTGCCTGTAACACAGTGTTACACTTACTAGCCCTGCCCCTTCCCCCTTTTTCAGCTTGAAAAGATTAAGAGTGGAGGAAACCTACTACAAGGATTTTGCCTACAATGATGACAGAATCAGGCAAAGCCATAAATTCAGAGGCGCTGAAGTGAAACTAGAACAAATACACAGTATCTTAATGTTTTCACCCATCTGCAGGATCACCAAAGGACAGAATCAAGTCTGGATATGAGTCACTGGGTTTACAGACACACTGCTAAGGCTGAAATGCAGGGAAGTGAGCTGCTTGGTGTGTGGGACCCTGGAAGATCTGGGTAGGGGGTCCTTTGGGAAATGAAGGAGCACATAAGGTCAGATCTTTGTTATTCACATTGGCACTGTGCCAGTACATGCACGTGGGGACAGGACACACATCAGGGCACAGGACAGCTGTGCTGACCAATGCATAGCAGTGAGTGGCGTTCAGGTTGGATGCCTTTGTGTAACTGTATCACATAAACAGGTTTTTTAAATTAGAAACTGTAAAGACAGTTTTACATTTTCTTTGGGAGTTTGCTATAGGGTTAAATAACTCAATTTTTGGTGCTCCTCAAAAATCCAAATTGAGCTTAGGAAAAGCATGCTATTTCAAGTACATTTTTTATAAAAACCATATTGGTGTGCATAAAAAATTTGTATACATTGTGTTTCACACTAGCCTTTATTAATACTGTGTTTCACATAATCATTCTCATTGTGTTTTGTACAGTCTTTCTAGATCCATGCCAGAGCTTTCTCATTTCCTCCACCCCCTCCTTCTACCCACAACTGTGTGACCCCTTGATTCCCCCCTTTGCCCATTCTCATCCCTTTGCTCCCACTACTTCTCTCTTTGGACCCCCATACATGTTTTACTAATTGTTGTTTTTTTGTGCCATTGAGTCACCTGCAACTTATAGTGACCCTATGTAAAACAGCCCTAAACCCTGCTCTGTCCTGTGCCAATCTGTCTTGGATAACCTACCCCCATTATCGCCATCACTGAATCAATCCATCTCATTGAAGGTCTTCCCTCCACCCTCCCAAGCATGACGTCCTTCTCCAAGGACTGATCCTTCTGCAACATCCCTTCCTGATAAATACACTCAGCAAAATTAGAATGAAAGATCATTTTCTCAGCCTAGAGGAAAGTATATGTGTAAAAACAAGAGCCAATATAATTCTTAACGGAGAAAGACAATATCATTTTCCTTGTGAATAGATACCAGATAGGGATGTCAACTGTCACCACTTCTATTCAGCATTGTATTGGAAGGGCTTGAAACTATTGCAATATGCAGACGATATGATAGTGTACACCAAAAACTGCAAGGATAAAACCAAAACCCAAACTGTTAAAGCTAGTATACCAATTTAGTAAGGGGACAGGATACAAGATCAATCCGAAAGACAGTGCGATTCCTCTATAGTAACAAAGAGAACTCAGAGAAGAAAACCAAGAAAGCAATACCATTTATAATAACCAACCACAAATTGAGATACTTCGGAATGAACCTAACAAGAGACACTGTTGTTGTTACTGTTGTTGTTGGTGAGTACTGTCAGTCAGAACCAACCCATAGCTGACCCTCTAGTGGGTTTTCAGAGGCAGTTAGTTTCAAAAGAAGAAATTGTGTCCATCCTTCTCTCGTGGAGTAGCTGGTGGCCTTGAACCAGGTTCTTTTGGGACTGGAGCACAGCTTCTTGCCACTAGGTCACCAGAGGTCCCTATACAAAGAAAACTATAGAATATTTCTGCAAGACACAATAAAAGACCTGAATAAATGGAAAAATATGCCCTGTTCATGAATAGGAAGACTCAATATTGTGAAAATGATAATCCTACCAAAAGCAATCTACATGTTCAACACGATCCCAATACAAATATCAAATTCATTTTTAAAGGAGATGAAAAGGGAGATTTGTTAAGTTTATTTGGAGAGAGATGATATCCCAAATAAGTAAAGCATTTCTGAAAAATAAAACTGAAGTGAGAGGCATAGCAGTCCCTGACCTCACAGTGTTAATAACCAAAACATCATGGTACTGGTACAATGATAGGCACATAGACCAATGGAACAGAAACGGACCCAGCTATCTATGGTCAACTGATATTGACAAGGAAATAAACCCTATCAGATGGGGAAATGACAACCCCTACAACAAATAGTGTTGGCAAAACTGGACTGCTACTTGCAGAAAGCTGAAACAGGGTACACATCTCACAGCATATAAAAAAATCAACTGAAGGTGAATGATCGGAGATCTAGGAGTAAAGCCCCAAACCCATAAAGTTCATCAGAGGCAAACTGGGATCAACCTTAGATGCCCTAGTCAATCGTATAAAGAGACTGCCAAATACAGCCAGAAATGTACAATCTAGATAGGATAAAATTGATGGATAGGACCTTCTAAAGATTAAATCCCTGTACACATCAGAAACATTTTCCAACAGAATGAAAAGAAAACCTACTACTGACTGGGAAAAAAAATTGGCAATTCTACAGAATCCTATAGGGCCTCCTCAAGAAGGACAGTTACACAATACACAATTACAAAATGGGCAAAGACATTGAAAGTATATTCACAGAGGAAGATATTCGGATGGCCAACAGACTCATAAGAAATGCTCAAAGTCACTGGCAATCAGAGAGATGCAAATCAAAACCACAATGAAATACCATCTCACTCAAGCAGCAGTGGCTAAGTTTAACAGGACAGCAAATACTAAATGTTAGAGAGGATGTGGTGAGATAGGAACTCTTTTTTTTAAATTTTATTTTAATGAAAGTTTACAGAGACTTTGGATTTGCATTCATTTAATGTTGCACACTTTCTTCTCTGCCCACCCTCCCCCCCCAGTTGGCTTTTCTCTTTGAAAAGTAAACAAAGTTCTTTCATTGTTATGCAATCCCCCTAGAGCCCCCAGTCCACTCCACTATGCAGCTTTCAATCTGATCTCTTGTCATAACAATAATACCTAATCATATTTTCTTCCTAAAGAGTTCTCTCCCTCATCTATTTCAATGCAGTATACATTATTTATCCCCTTTTCGTTTCCTCCCAACCCAGATGTCAGCCCTGCTTTACAACAGTGGCATTGTGAAATATTTGTCCTTTTGTGATTGAGATATTTCACTCAGCATAATGTCCTCCAGGGTCACCCATTTTGTATAATAGTTCATGAATTCCTTGGTTGTTGTTTTTTTTTTTTTTTTTAATGCAGCATAGTAGTATTCCATTGTGTGAATATACCAGAGCTTCTCTATCCATTCATTTGTTGATGGGCACTTGGGTTGTTTCCAACTCTTTGCTATTGTGAACAAAGACACAATAAACATGGGTGTGCGTATATCTGCTTGAGTGGCAGTTCTGATTTCTTTAGGGCATATTCCCAGTAGTGGAATTGCTGGGTCAAATGATATTTCTATTTCCAACTTTTTGAGAAAGTGCCATCTTGCCTTCCATAGTGGTTGTACCATTTTACACTCCCACCAACAGTGAATAAGTGTTCCAGTTTCTCCACAACCTTGTCAGCATCTGTTGCTTGCTGTTCTGTTAAATTTTGCTATTCTTACTGGGGTGAGATGATATCTCATTGTTGTTTTAATTTGCATCTTTCTTAGAGCTAGGGATTTTGAACATTTCTTCATGTGTTTGTTTGCCATATGAATGTTGGTTGGTTTTTTGTTTGGGTTTTTTTGTTTTGTTTTGTTTTTGTAGAGACAGGAACTCTTATACATTACTGGTGGGATTATAAAATAGTACAACTACTCTGGAAGGCAGTTTGGCACTTCCTCAAAAAGCTGAACGTAGACATTCCACATGATCCAGCTATTTTACTTTTACCCCAAGAGAATTGAGGTACAAACCAGGACTTGTATACCAATGTTCTAGGCCACTTTATTCACCATCACAAGAACTTGCAAACAGCCCAAATGTCCAACCGCAATTGAATGGATTGAGAAATTATGATACATGAACATGATAGAATACTATACAGCACACAGAAGCAATGTTTTTGTAAATTACTACCCAACATGGGAAGAACTAGAGAGCATTTTGCTAAGAGAAATAACTCAGTCCCATAAGGACAAATAGAGTATGAAATCATTATTGTTGAATGAGTATGAGGATTCAAGGGGGGTAGAGGGCACAGAGGGGTGTGGATGGGCGAGTGTGGGGTGAGATGGGGTGGTGGGCTATTTAATCATAGTGAAGCACAATTTGATGGGTGGAGGGAGGATGGAGTAAAGGAAATGGGAAAGATCTGGTGTGAAAAACAAGGTATATGAACGTTCTAAGTAGTATAAAATAAAAATAGTATTTAAAAGAACCCCACACAAAATAAAGTTAATAGTTGGTTGGAAAAGATATCAGAATGATAAACCTTAGGCACCCAGATCTAAATGGTTTCAACTCATGGTGACTTCCTATCTTATTTCTGAGTTTGTAAATCCATATGGGATTCAAACTATTAGTCTTTCAGTTCACAAACCAACACATCACATACTATGCTACCAGAGTGCATTGAGTTGAACATAGAGTCAGAATTATCTTGTTAAAAGTTTGGATTCTGAAGTTGGATCTTCTGAGTTTTATTTTGATTCTGCTACTTGCAAGTTTTTTGACCCTGGGCAAGTTACTTAATCTCTCTCTGTCTCAGATTCTCATCATATAGAATTTCTAGAAAACATATCAAGAGCTAGAAAAGAACACCTCATTGGTAAAGGTTAATGAAAATGAGATTAAGTATATTGATACAATAGCTACAACAAGAGGCTAAAACCTAGTAGTGATTGAGAGAATAGTGTAAGACTGAACAAAGTTCTACAATATTACACAGAAGGTAACCATGGGTTGAAACAAACTCAGCTAACAACATGATGTATATCTCTTTGGTTTATCCTAAGTGTTAATTAAGATACTGTATACAAAACAATAGCACATAACAAATAGTTGGTAAATATTTTGTTTCTGTTAATTGCTGTCATGTTGACACTGACTTGTGGTGACTTTATACACAACAGAAAGAAACATTACCTGTTTCCCTATTATCTCCACAATTCTTAGTATATTGGAGTTCATTGTATTTTAAATACCTTCCAACATAGGGTGTTCATCTTCCAGCAGTTTATCAGCAATACTATGCTGTGATCCTTAAATTTGTTGTATTCTGTTTGGCACCTCCAAGGCCTTTCCAATTCATAGTGACCCTGTGCACAACAGAGTAGACCTACCTGGTATTGTGCATTCCATAAAATTAAGTATATATCACAAGGTCTTCGTTTTTTGTTGACCCACTGCTTTACCATGCATGCTGTCCTTCTCTAGGGACTGGTCTCTCCTGATAACATACCCAAAGTATAGGAGTTGAAGATTCACTATTTTTGCCTTTGAGGAACATTCCAGCTATAATTGCTCCAAGACAATTTTTTTTTTACTCTTCTATCAGTGCATGCTATATTCAGTATTTTTTTTTTAACATTGTAATTCATCTTAGAGAGGGTTAAACCAGGCTGCTCCTTGGAGGCAAGGCTTCTGGGGCTTCGTCTGACATACTTTGGACATATTGTAAGGAGGGATCGGTCCTTGGAGAGGGACATCATGCTTGGGAGGGTGGAGGGACAGCACAGGAGGGGAAGGCCCTCTATGAGGCGGATTGATTCGGTGACTGGGGTAATTGGAATGTGAGTGTCAGAGACAGTGCGATTTGCAGTTACTGTGTCAATCCATCTCATCCAAGGTCTTCTTTTCCTGTGTTGTCTCTCCTCCTTTCTGAGAATGATGTTCTTTTCCAAGGACTGGTCCTTCCTGGCCACGTGCCCCGAATATGTGAGGTGGAGCTTTCAAATCCCAGCCTCCAAGAAGAAACTTGGTTTCACCCTCTCCAAGACCGACTTGCTTGTTCTCTTGGCAGTCCATGGTATGTTCAAGATTCTCCGCCAGCACCACAACTCAAAGGGATCAATTCTTCTGTCATTGTTCAGCTTAGTCATTGTCCAGCTTTCTGATGCATTGCAAGTAATTGGGAAGACTGTGGCCTGGATCAGGTACACTTTGTTTCTACACTGGCATCGTTGCTTCTCAGTACTCTAGAGAGTCCCTGACTGCCTATTTCCCCAGTTCAATTCGCCTTTTGATTTCCTTACTGCTAGTGCCAAGGGTGTTGATTGTGAGCCTGAACAAGCCGACATTGTTAGCAATCTCAATCTTTTCTCCATCCATCATGGTGCTGCCAGTGATGAGAATCTTTGCCTTCTTGATGCTTAGCTCAATCCATATTGAAGACTATAGTCCTTGACCTTCTGCAGCAAGAACTTCAGACCCTCCTAAGTTTCAGCAAGCAAGGTTGTGTCTTCTGCATATCACTGGTTGTTGGTGAGTCTTTCTCCAATTTTGATGGTACATTGCTCATCATAAAGCCCAGGCTGAGAAATCTGTGAGATATGAACACTCCTCAATCAAACCACACAGTTGGCCTGATTTTGCCAGTCCTTTCATTCTTCAGAAAGTCACTTGCAACTCTTGGGTGAAATTAGAGTGACTCTAGGGGAAAATATTACCCTAAAGACCATAAGTTTTCACTTGGGAGAATCATCTTTGTCGATTGCCAATGAAGATCTGTGGTCAGAATTGCTGGTGCTGACACATTCAGGGCCAGGGAAGGCATCAGTGAGCGGGGAACAGAGGGTATTATCCTGTGTCAGAAGAGAGGTCTGTAGTCTGACTCTCCATCCTCTACTCACAGATCCCACTGTGATAGCTCAGACACAGCCACCCTCATCTTTATTCTAATCTCAATGATTTCAGGACTGTAGCAGAGTAGTCATACAGGAATTGGGTCGTGGTTCTAGATCACCAAGTTTGGAAGAGTCAAAGGACTCTTGCATTAGCACATTAATCCCATTATCAGATGTTTCACTTTATTTCAATAAATAATATTTGTTGACTGTGTTCAGATGATAACAGAAAGATTGAAAGTTTGAACACTCCTAGAAAGACTTCAGAAGAAGAGGCTTATTTTATTTTATTTTTAAAAATTATTTTTAAAGTTATTTAAATAGTTATTTTATTTTTTAAAAGTCATTAAAAATGCCTGGGACCAGTGGCACATCGAGCTTTGGATCTGAAACACCCTGCAGTATACTTCTACTCTAACATACATGGGATCATGATGAGTTGGAATCAACTCCACAGCATCTATTTTTACACTTATTAAATATCCACTGGCCTACTGATTTACTTGCTTTGTCTATTTTTGATCCAATTTTGGGCCAAGAATTTCCCAGTAGTAGCATTGAAAATTCCACACCCCAGGAATTGCCTCTAGTAAATTAGGAGAGTTGGTCACCCTATTTAATCCTCAAAACTGGGAAGGAAGGACATGGAACAGAGCAGTGAACGGACTTCCAAAATAAATACCCCCCACCTAGTGTTAGAGACAACTTAAACACAAGTCCTCAAGCTCCAGGGCCTGTTCCTTAACTAATACATAATGCTGCCTAGCCAGAGATGTTCAGAATCTGTTCCCTAGTGGTAGGATTAAAAGCAGCCTTTTCCAGCACATGCTTGGGTTTGGTCCAGATATAAATGGAGGCAAATGAAGTACTGGCTTCTGGAGAGAGAAAATAGTACATAATGCACTACGAAATTTCCCAAAATTAAAAACCAAAACTCCTATATTATTGCAGAAAAAAAAATGCCAAAGACTATCCTGGCTTACAGGAGGTTTGAGACCTCAATTTAATTTGCATTGTGACCTTTAATTTGTTGAACATGAGAAAAGAGCCTGGAAAATACAGCACAGACTGTTATGGCTAAGAGTTTTGAGGTGGGGAAGTACAAAGTGAGATTCTGGTTTTCTTTGAAGGACTTTCATGTCTTCCTCTGATTGCCACATATATTAGCCAATGTCATTGCTATGGCACTCTTTTGTTTTGCTTTTGCTTTATTGTTTTTCTCTCCAAGTCTTCTCTGCTGTATTTCTGCCTCTTTTCCTTATGTTCTCCCCCAAACTCCAATGGATAACTCTTAACTTAGTAGTGTTACTTACAGTCCAGGTCTAGTTACCAAATGATGAACTCAGATCCCTTCACTTAAAATCTTGGCAGTAGCCTGACAGAGTTATCCTCGGCATTATGAAGACATGAATTCTAATTCCTGGTCTATACTTTTTACATGGCATATTTTATAATACTTTGCACTGCCAACCCAAAAACTGTGTGGCTTTGATGGCTGAGCCCACCAGCAACTCAAGGGGAAATAATGGACAAATTCTTCTCTTAAAGAATAGAGGGTCTCTATGAGTTATAAATGACTCAGTGGCAGTGAGACATCACCCAATTTTGACCTTCTTTTTCTTCATTGATAAAATTACTAATTATAACTTTGTTTTGGATAGTCATATAATTAATTATTAAATGAGATGGTAAGCATGACAGTAACTTATAAAATCCTGGCTGAAAGTAAGGACTACCAGAAGAATGTCTATTTGTGCTTTATTGACTATATAAAGGAATTTGACTGTGTGGATCATAACAAGTTGTGACTGACATTGAGAAGAATGGGAATCCCAGAGCCTTTAATTGTGACCAGGTGGAACCTATACCTGAACCAGGAGGCTGTTGTGAGAGCAGAGGAAGGGAACATTGAATGGTTTAAAATTGGAAAGGGAGTGCATCAGAGCTGTATTCTCTCTCCATACCTATTCAGTCTGTATGCTGAGCAAATTATCTAAGAAGCTGGACTCTATGAGGAGGAGTGTGGTGTTAGGGATGGAGAGAGACATATAAATAACCTGTGTTATGAAGATAACACGAGTTGCTTGCTGAAAGTGAGGAGAACTTGAAGCACTTGTTGTAGAAGATCAAGGAATGCAGCCTTTGGTATGGATTGCATCTCAATGCCAAGAAAACAAAGATTCTTCCCACTGGACTGTTAGGCAGTGTCATGGTGGATGGAGAGGAAATTGTAATTGTCAATAGCTTCATCTTGCTTGAATCCACAATTAACATCCTTGGTACCCATAGTCAGGAAATAAGGAGACACATTGCCCTGGGAAAATCTGCAGTGAGGGACCTCTCCAAATTATTGAGGAGTAATGAAGTCATCTTGAGAACTGTAGTGCACCTGATTTGGGCCATAGTCTCTCCAATCACTTTCTATGCATCTGAGAGCTGTACAATGAATAGGGATGATAGAAGAAGAATTGACATCTTTGCATTGTAGAAGAGTGTTGAGTATCCTAGGGACGGCCAAGAGAACAAACATGTATGTCTTGGAGAGGGTGCAGCCAGAGTGCTCTTTGGAGGCAAGAATGATAAAGCTAGTTGTTGCTAGGAGGGGCTATTCCTTGGAGAAAGACATGATGCTAGAAAAAGTAGAGGGTTTTGGAAGGAGAAGAAGACCTTCAGTCAGGTGGATTAATGCAGTGACTTGTGCAATGGGCTCTTGTGTGTCAGGAAGTGTGAAGAATGGCACAGGTTAGAGCAGAGTTCAGATCTGTTGTTCACAGGGTTGCTGTAAGTCAAGATCGACTCAACAATAGCTAGCAGGAGCAACAACAACAACAACAGCATTCTGTAAAATGTCTTGAACAATGTTGGAGCGTGATTATATTTTCCTCTTTCCTTCTCCTGGTTCCAGGACCCATTTTTATTTTTTTTATACTTATACTATCTTTATCTCGCTATAAAAAGTTACTTAAAACTATTCTTTTGCATATAAATGAAGATATTAGAATATTTGATCAATTGGAAATATTGCTAGGCACAGCTGTCTGCAAGAATAATACAAAAAGGGTGGTCTCAGGCCCAGGACATCTGTCATGTGGGGTGGGAGGGCAATCGTCACATGATTAGGAGGTCCTCACTACTATGATCGACATGTGCCCCTTGTCCATGGCCAAGTGGGCAGCCTCCATGCAGGGAGTTAAGACACAAGGTCCCAACCTGTGGGGCCAGTCCCCTCCCCGCAGGGGCTCCAGAAGGCATCACTTTGGGACCTGAGGAGTGGGGACTGTGGTTGTAGGACGACCACCACCACAACGTTAGACAGTGGATCAGATTTATTTTTTTTGAAAACAGGTAAACTGATCTCTCTTTTTTTAAAAAAAAAAATAAAAATCCTCGCTCGTTTAAAGTGGCATTTCTCTGGAATGATGAAATTGTCCCAGTGCCGGGCAGTGGCCCCACAGACAGGCTGCCCTAGATGGTGGACTTGGAGAAGGACATCCGGAGGTGGTGGTTCTTGCCCAGGTCGTGGCTGTGCAGGTCTGTGAGCGCCTGGGTGGCCTCCTCCACCAAGCCCATCTGGATCAGGGCCATCTTGTGGTCCTTCTGGAAGAACTTGAACCCTTGACTATCCTTCCTTTACTGGAGAAGAGAATCTTGAGGTCATCTTCTGGTACGGAGGGCGGGAAGCTGGAGAGGTGTGGGGTTGCGGAGGGTGGGAAGATGTTCTGGCAGTTCTTGGAACCCAGCTTCTTAAAGTGGTCCAGGGGCGAGTTGCTGTAGTCCTTGGTCAGGCCCTGGTCCTCCTGGCCTTCCCGAGGCAGCTGCATACTCTGGTGCTTGGACAGTGCAATGTGCATTGGCTTCCCATGCAGCTTGTGCCTGTTGAGATGGCTTGTGGCCAGCTGGCCCTGGCTCCTGTCAGCCATCTGCATCAGAGCATTCTCCTTCATGTTGAACAAGACCTTCGCACATTGCATGAATACAGCCTTTAATTAGGATGACATCTCAATGTCAAGAAAACAAAAATTATTACCATTGGACCAATAGGCAACATCATGATGGATGGAGAAGAGACTGAAATTGTCAAAAACTTAATCTAACTTGGATCCACAGTTAACACCCTTGGTACCAGCAGTCAGGAAATCAGAAGATGTATTGCATTGGGAAAGTCTGCAGTTAGGACCTCTCCAAATTGTTGAGGAGTAATGATGTTAATTTGAGGACTACAATGTGTCTGATTCATGCCATGGCCTCTCTGATCACATTGTCTGAGAGCTGGACAATGAATAGAGATGACAGAAAAATTGATGTCTTTAAGTTGTGGTATTGGAGAAGAGCACTGAACATCACATGGCTTTGGAGAGGGTGAAGCTGGAGTACTCTTTGGAAGCAAGGAAGATGAGGCTTCTTCTCACATACTTTGGGCATGTTGCTAGGAGGAGATATTCCTTGGAGAGGGATATGATGCTGGGAAGGGTGCAGGATCAGTGAAGGAGAGGAAGACCCTCAACCAGGTGGCTTGACACAGTGACTGCCACAATGGGCTCTAGTCTGTCAGTAAATGTGAAGATGGTGCAGGAAAGGATGGGTTTGAGATCTGCTGTTCACAGGGTCACTATGAGTTGTACTCAAACAGATGGCACCTAACAACAACAACAACAACAACAACAACAACAATATTGGCTTCACCCTTCTCACTACTAACTAGTTTTTACTCAGAAAATCTTGATGTTGCCTTCACTCAAGCAGTTGGAGTACCTGAACAAATGTCCATGATTAATTTGTCCCTAGATTAATAATTTCCATTTGATTAGTGGTAGACCTAAACGCTACCATTTCTCAGGGTATGTGGAGGAGTATCTCCTTTAGCTCCCTAACTCAGCCACCTCTCGTTCTAAACGTGACTACAGCCCTCATTGATCTTCATGGATAGCATGGTGTGCTGTAGTAGATTGCTTAATATAACTCTTATAGTTGTTCTCTATTACTTTCATCATGCCACTGGGTAGGACTGTAACATGAGGTGTTTATGGCCCATCATGGGGATTGGATAGCTTGTTAAGAATGTAAATAAGGTAAATGACATCTTTGTATGGAACTGTGCAAATGAGATGTACAGAAGTTGAACATAGAGATTGGTCAGTTTTGCCATCCTCTCAGGCTTAAATTAAGTTAGCCCAGAAGTGGGAAACAGGATATCATGACCATCAGGAAAATGAGGAACTAGAGGGTATCACATCTGTTAGACCTGAGATTGCTGTGTGAACCAGAGATGTAGGGCTGTCATACCAGAGAATTTGAGACTGAAAGACAGGGAGATGGCAACAGTGGTGGCAGCAGAGGGGGTAGAGAGTGAGAGATTGGTGTGAAACAGAACTGTGAGCTCCTGGTCCATCAAACCAGAAAGCTGTGTGCTTACTCTGGTGGAGTTAGTGTCTCAGGACACTTGCTGGAGAAGCTTGGTCAGTGACTCATGGACCTAGACTTGAGCACCTTTGGGTCTATTAGTACTGATAGAGTGGAGAGTGATATATAATTACAAAACCAAAATAGTTTTGTAACAGTTGTCCTAGCTGGACAGAGGCTAACACCATTAGACTAAGGGGCAGAGAGAGGTCTGCCTCTAGGCATGGCTGAGAAAAAGCTGTCCTGAGGGAAGACTTGAATCTTGAATGTTCTTGACTTAAATTATAACCTTTTCCTACTTGATTGCACATAACAACAACAACAACAACAACTTCTTTAATAAGCCTCCTATTTGTGAATATTGTCTGTAAGTCATGTGTCACCATCACAAGAAATTATAGAACTTAGGAGAGATGTAGTGAATATCACGAAGGGGGTAATTGATTTAAAAATTGGTAGATGCTGTAGAGTGTTCTGATGGAGGGAATGATTTTGTGCTGTTGACGCTGTTGAGATCCTTCCTCCTTGTAAAGTTAGTGGAGGTCAGATTCTGCCACCCTTGTTCTCATATACGAGCAATAACAGAGGGCTGTCCCAGTGCCCTCAAAGTGGTGCTGGCCAACCTAAGCCTAATACACCCCAGGATGTATGTTTACTGACTTGTACACACCTCTCTTCTAAATTCTCTTCTGGTACGGGAAATTTTAGGGTAAAGGAAAATGATGTAGTTCTTTCATGTGTATTAAATAGTGTTCTTTTCTCTAGGAGGGTGGATCATGAAGGATGGTCTATAGATTGAAAGTGGATGTTTGCATGAATTATACCCAGAACATTCTTCATTTCAGATGCTCAAACCCTTTATCCAGGCCACCTTACTGAATTTTTTCTTCTGTTTTTCTCAACATTTCTGAGTTTGTGTCCTACAATGTAGCCTCCATTTCCCCCTCCCACCCATTTTCTTGATGAGGCAGACATGCTTGTACATGTGCAACCTAAGAAAACTGGGAGCGTGGCTGAATCCTTGCTGAATAGCTCTTGCATATGCTGTGACCACGCAGAATAGAGTTGGGGACTCCACTCACCTTGAATAGGGAGCTCTGGTGGCTTAGTGGTAAGGAATTGCACTGACATTGTTTGAATCCTCAAACTGCCCATCGGAGGAAGATGAGAAATATTCTCCAGTGTGATTTACAGCCTCTGAAACCCTGCTGGAGTGGGAAACCCAAAAGCTATGGGTTAGTTCTGACTTGACAAACCTGTCTGAATCTCAGCCAGGACATTGCCTCACATTCATAATTTATGTTTCCTGAACTGTTTCAGAAGTGGTTATAGGAAGGATTCCTATGACATAGTTTTTCTCTTTCTCCTTAAGTCCTGTATCTGGACAGTTAATTGAAATGAGATAAGCTTCTGAGCTGCCCAAGGCAGTCGTCTTTGCCTGGTCACTGTTTTTATTAGATACTGTAGAGTATGATTCACCGTGGCTCCATGGACGGACAACAGATCTGAACCATGTCTTCTCCTCCACCATCCTCACAATCTCTGACACACTGGAGCCCATTGTAGCAGTCACTGCATCAGTCCATCTGCTTGAAAGTCTTCCTCTCCTTCACTGAACTTTCACCTTCTAAGTATGATGTCCCTCTCCAAGGAATAGCCTCTCGTAGCAACATCCCCAAAGTATTGCCTGGTCATTAGCTTGTGTTAAAAGGGAAACTGAGCCAAGCAGATCATGTTGCTCAAGAAATAGAATGAAGAAAGACCTAGGAAATAAGCAAATTAGAAATAGGAGTTAAAACTGAAAAGTGTGGACCTTTTTCTTCATGACACTTCTGCATTCATCTTAACTCTTTCCAACACAGAGGGCTTAAGGGGGAATGGAGAGAGGATATCATAAGGAATGCTTCCTATGGCCACCCAGACCTTCCTCTTAGAGGCTAGGGTGTATAGCATTTTTTTTTCTTCTTTAGAAAAGCCATTATGAGTAGATGCAGTGAGTGGTTTCTTGAACATATCTATACACCTACTCCTTATTTATCAACTCTCTGATTATCTGACATTTTCATTTACTGAAGTAGGAAATAGTATCTGACTATTTTGAACATTAACTAACTACCAATAGTAACTATTACAGCATTTTTCAATAATGAGTACCAAAGTGTTAGGTGAAAGTTACTTGTAATGGTTAAGGTTACGTGTCAATTTAGCTAGACTATGATTCTCAGTTGTTTGATGGTTACAGTGATATAAATTGGAGGTTTTACAATGGTGTGATTTGACAATGATGTAGAATATATTCATCCTTCACTGTGATCTTATGCAGTCATCCTCCATTTTCACAGAACAGTAATTATATATATATTTTTTCATAATGTCTTGGTGTTCTGAAGGAGGCTGGACTCTACAGAGGTTTTGATTTCTGGTTCTGGTGAGACTCTGGGGCATTGTTTTACTGGCCATTGACTGTAAGTGATTATATTCAGCTTCCTATTTAAAAAAGCATTTATTCACCCATAAGGGTCTGGCATCCAGGTGGGGGAGTATTCTGAAGCAGTCTTACTTAACAACACCAACACCAACATAGAGCTCTGTGGGCCTGGTGGATAGAAAGTTATAGTACCAAGTCAAAGGTGGGTAATTTTAATCTGCAGCCCTCAGGCCTGGTTTTAATTGTTATTAGTCAAACATTCTTCTAAGTGGTATAGCATTGGTCATTCCGATTACTGTACAGAGGTAACTCGTGGTTGCTGTGATGCTAAACACTGTGACACTCATGTGTCAAATGTGATAACGGTTACCCATGGTGGACAGTTAAGACAGTTAAAATGATTAAAACAAGTTTGGAAGCAGGAGTGGCATCCACTTCTGAAACAGCTTGCCTCTGGAAACTCTATGAATTTGGAGGTGCGATGAAAGTTATACAAGTGTTCATGTCTTTCGTTCATGAGTCGTCTACGACTTGATGGCACTTAACAACAACACAACAACCTAGTGTATGGCATCTGACTATATCAATAAGGGAGGAGTGAGTGTACTTAAAAAAATGAGTTTCCCCACATTAATTTTTCAAATTCTGATGTGCTTAATTCCCCCCCCAATTTATGAAAAGTAACATAAAATGGAAGAGTGGGGCACATTTAATTGTTGTAACCTAAGTCTGCTTTTTGTTGGGATAGTCATAGAATTGTTTAGAAAATTCACCTACCTTTGGAGTGTCATCAGATTTCACACAGATACTGCTGTGTCCTTTCTGCTGCTTTTCATAATAAGACCACAAATGCTCTTAAAATACTAACTAAATCTCATTAACGTTATCTCCAACCTGTTCATAGGAAAAACACGTCAGTAAAACAGTGACATTTTATGATTAAAAATACATTTATTTCAATGGTTGAGTTGCTTCCATTTGAATACTGCCCATTCTTTCCATAATAATAGCAGAAGTTTCTCACAGATGCTTTTTAATGGGTAACCCCAACTATATCTCTTCTAATAGTATAACCTCCTGAATAATATGGTTTGATTTGATAAGTGTTAATTGCTTATCAGAAATGACACAGTTTCAGCCTATCATTGTTGAGACTCTTTCCACTGGGAAAACTGGGCACTTTCAGAAGGTACATTAATGCTAGTAGGCTTCTAACATCACATTTAGCATTCTAAAATAGTAACTGTAATGGTCTAGAGAATCAGTGCTTATCCAAAGACATCCTGTGTTCACCCAAAGAGGAAGGTATGAAGAGAATCTAACTCTAATATATAAATGAACACAATAGAAATACTTCAATCTATTAATAGTTTATTCATTGTGAACACAAAGCACTTGCTTTTCTACAGCTGAGTAGGTACACTTTATTATTCTATTGTAAAATTATCAGATAACCCAAACCAGACTAATTCAAAATTTTGTGGGGTGTGTATGTGTATGTCATAGAATGCCCCTGTTTTTGATCTCAAGTAAGATGAGGTTACATTTTGTAACCAACTCTGTGCTGTAATAATGCCATATTTTGCCTGAAACATGTTTCTAAATTTTTAACAGATAATTAGTTTTATATAGGATTGAAATAGTCCATTGGAAAATGTTGGATAGGTGGCATTTTGGTGACTGGAAAGGTATAGCCATGCATGCTTTCCAAAGCTGTGGTGTAACAAGGATGGTTGGGGTGAGCAAAGAGGAGTCAGGAGTGGTGGGAGTTAGAAGGAAACCACCCTAAACTCATCTCTCGTTTGAATACAGCCAGCAGAGCTGTGATGGCAGGTGACATTGGTCCAGGAGCACCCCAAAGGCAAAGGACAATGCTTAAATGGAATGAAATATCAATCCATTGGGATAGGACATTACATTTCCTTCTTATTTAATTAGTCTTCTGGTGGCCTGGTGGTAAGAAACTGCACTGTAATCCTGAAGAAAAGCAGTTTGAATCCACCAGCTGCTCTGTGCGAGAAGGGTGGGCAATCTCCTTCTGTGTGATTTACTGCCTCTGAAAACCTGCTGGAGGGTCAGTTATGGGTAGGTTCCAACTCAATGATATTCAACAACAAACAACATATCCTGCATTTGGCTTGTATGACTAGAATGTTCAGGGCATTACAAGTCCTAGGACTTGGGTAATAAGGTCTCTGCCTCTGAGATCTCTTTCTTGTTGGTTGTTATTGTATTTCAGCAGGTGTTCATTGTGTGAAGAAGCAGATGAAACAATAGCAGCTCCAAGCTTACATGATCCTTACTGCTGTGGGGAAAAAAACAGCCAAACTTTCTTTCCTGGGATCCATGCAGCAAACATTGACCCTGATTTGTATGGCCACGCCATATACACTGACCTTTAAGGGAAGGAGGCAAAACTTGTGATTGACATATTTCCATCCTTTTTTTAAGTCAGAAAAGTATTTTAATGCCTGGTGCAAATAACTTCACAAAAATGCATACAGATGTTCAAAAAAAGTCACTGAGTAACATGTTGTTGTTGTTGTTGTTGTGTACCATCGAGTTGGAACTGACCCATAGCTGACCCTCCAGCAGGTTTTCAGAGGGAGTTAATCACAGGGGAGGAGACTGCCCATTCTTCTCCTGCAGAGCAGCTGGTGGTCTTGAACTGTCTGTCTTTGGGATTGTAGTGCAGCTTTTTGCCACTAGGCCACTAGATATAAATATGTATTCAGAATAACATTTACATACTGGCCATAAAAATAGAAGAAGAATCAATGCCTCTGAGTTGTGGTGTGAGAAAATAGCAATGAACCTACCAAGGACTGCCAAGAGAACAAAAAAAGAGACTCTTGTCTCCCAGAGAGGGTGAATCCAAGCTGGTCCTTTGAAACTTCATCTCACATACTTTGGGCATGCTTCCAGGATAGACTAGTCCTTGGGGAAGGACATTATGCTTAGAAGGGTGGAGGGACAGCGCAGGAGCGGAAGACCCTGGCTGAGATGTATTGACAAAGAGACTGGAGTAATGAGAGGTTTGTCAGAGGCAGCGAGATCAGTTCAGAACAGGGCAGAGTTCAGAGCTATTGTGCATAAGGTTACTAAGAGTCGCAGTTGACTTTATGACACATAATCACGACAACAGCATAAAAGCAAGCATGTGAGTAAAAACAATCCTCATGAAAAAACTTCGTGTATTGAGGTCAGATGAGGGAGGCACGCTTAGAGAGGAGGCTCACCTCACCCCTTGATCCCAAGCCCAGGCCAGAACTCCCCTTAAAACAGGAGTCATTCTAGATCCTTGATGCTCAGAACTTCATATATGGCATCACTATTGAAGGTATTGTTGTTAAGTGCCGTTGAGTCGTAGACGACTCATAGCTACCCTATGAATGAAAGACCTGAACACTTGTACAACTTCTATCATTTCTCCAAGTCCATAGGGGTTCTGGAGGCAAGCTACTTTGGAAGTGGATGCCATTCCTGCTTCCAAGCATACTAAAACAAGGAGGAGCCGGTAAATCTAAGTTTCCTCAGGTGATGGTCTGAGAACCAAGTAGTACCTGGAGCTGTTCCCAAGAAGACATCCATTTCTGTCCTAGTACCTCTCTCTGCCTTCCAGAAAGAAAAAAGGAACTGTTCCCAGTGCATCTGGGTGGTTGTAACAGGTGCTCCAATTTGCCTGCCTTTTCTGACCTGGCAGGGTAGCAAGAATAACAGAATACTTGTTCTGGAACTGAAAACATGTATGAAATACAATAAAGAATGGCAGTGCACAGCCTGGTGCCACCCCTAATCCCTGTTTACAAGCTTTTAATATTGTCTCAAAAAAGTAGACGAAGTCCTTACCTTTCCAGTCCTGGTCCCCAAGAGAAAAGATTACTATTTCCAGAACCCAGACCAGCGGTGAGATCAGGGCCAGGCAGGCAGCAAACCCACCCGTGGAGCTTGGGAGGCTGCTGCCTATACCCTCCAGCTGTGGCTTGTGGTGCCAAGAACTCCCCGCAGAGCTGGCCAACCTGTCCAGGGCACGACCACCCCAGTACATCTATGCTTTTATTGAATAGGGTATTAGGAAATGTTTACAATACCATAGGGCAAGAGGAAGTAGGGTGTAATGCAAAGAATACTGAATTGGGAGTTGGTATTTTGATTGTCATTCTCATAGTTTCCCTCTCTGGGCTGTATCTTACCTATCTGAGCTGAGCTACACACGGTTTCTCAGGTCTGTGGAGGGATGTATAGTTTCTGTTCTCCTGTAGAGAATAGGTGGCCCTGAGACCAGGTGTAGGACCAAGGCTGGGAGAGAGCTGTTCTGATCACCCTTATATGCATAGCTTATTTATCATGTGTGCATCAGAGATAAACTGTGAAGTGGAAGAGGAAGGACTGAAAGAAAGATGGAGAAAGGGCAGAAGCCATCAGCTGGGACCTAGAAGGCCTTTCAAATATCCTCCATTAATATGTGCCTGCACTCACATATTAGTGCCTGCTCATCATAGGTGGAGCCTCACAGAACTGGTTCCTTTAGTCTAAAACCAGTGGGGTCTGTCAGCTGGTGAGATACGAGAGCTGGATCTTTAGAGTGAGGAGCCCAGGGGCTGCTGCTGCAAGAGAAAGCAGAGGTCCAAGAGAAAACCCCACTTTCACCCTTCCCAGAGTAGACGCCTAGGCCCACGAACCTTGGCTCTTCCTATTTGGGAGCTGAGTTTTATACTGCATATTTCCCATCCTTTTTATATAACTCAAGATTGCCATGGGCTCTGATAATCATACTTCCATCTTGAAAGAAAGAGGAGTATTGGGCACTTGATAAAATATTTATTCTGACCGAGATGGGTTTAATTCTGACATACACTAAATTTTTGTGAAAGAACTTCTTGAAGAAGTTCAGCTCTTAATTGATCTGGACAATCTAGGAAAAACTCCACCTTCAATCTGCTCATATACAACCCAAATACTCATCCCCTGTCACCTGGTTTTCCCCCAGCGCTCACAGTGTCGTACCACTTCTGAAGACAATAGGACACTAAGTGGTAGGGGATTTGAATGACAGACACGGATGTTTTCAATTTATTTCTTCATCAACAGAGAGACAGTGATAGTTTTGTGAGCACTTCAATTAGATGATTAGGTTTTAAACTTTGCCATCTGAAAGCAGTGCATAAGATGGATTGGAAAAAAACAGAGACAAGTAGTGAGAGAACAAGGTGAGAGCATATAATAATCTATGTTATAGTCATTATATGCCAGTGGTTGGAACCTATTCAGTAGACCCTCCAGTGGATATTCAGAGGCAATAAATCTCATAGGAGGAGATTGCTCATCTTTCTCCCATGGATTAGCTGGTGGATTCAAACCATGTGCCTTTAAGTTGGCAGTGCGTTGTTGTTACATCAAACCCATTACAACTCATAGTGACCCTAAGAAGAACAGACTCTACCTTGCCCTATTTTGCATCACCCTCATGATCCCATCATTATCCAGCCCACTGGGGACACTATGTCAATCCATCTTCTTTTTAGTTGACCCCTGTCTTTCCTAGCATGATGCCTTTTCCCAGGGACTGCCCCTCCTGAAAACATGTCCTCAGTATGTGTGATGAAGTTTCACCATCCTTGTCTCTTTAAGGCACCACCCTAAGTGCACTTCCTACAAGATAGATTTGTTGGTTCTTTTAGAAGTCCATTGGTATGTTAAATACTCTTTGCCAATACCACAATTTAAAGGCATCGCTTTGCTCTTCTTTATGCACTGTCCAATTTTCAGATATAAAACAATTAAAAATATCATGGCTTGGATCAAGTGCACCTTAGTCTTCAAACTGACATCCCTGGTCTTCAACATTTTGAAGGGGTCCTTTACAGCAGATTTGCCCAATTCAATATATCTTTTGATTTCTTGACTGCTGTGACCATGGGTGTTGGTTATAGATCCAAATAAAAGGAAATCCTTGACAACAATCTTTTTTCAATCTATCATAAGATTGCCTATTGATCCAGTGGTGAAAATTTTTGTTTTCTTTGAGATATAATCTATATTGAAAGCTATAGTCTTTGATCGTCTTCAGTAATTTCTATAATGTTATTGTTGTTGTGATGTGCCATTGAATTAACTTTGACTCATAGTGACCCTATAAACAATAGTTCTGAACCCTGTCCTATCTTAAGCCAATCTCACTGTCTCTGACACACCTAGTCCCATTGTCATAGTCACTGTGTATATATAATAACAAATCTATAACAGACAGGAAGAGAGGGAAGGCAGAATGAGAAAGAGGATAAAATGGATGGCTGTTTGGTAGTAAAAGTCTTTCAGTTCTTAGAAATTGATTTGACATTGAGGAACAAAAGATGAAGGAAGTAAATTAGAAAAACAGCCTAAGTTGTTGAATTTTAAAGTTGAAGAAGATGGTGATGATATTGAGATTGCTGTCAGTAGATACTTGGAAATATGGATCCGGAATTCAGGAGGGAGTTTAGAGGAGAGAGAACTGTGAAGAGAGCTCTAACTGAAATAATTGGAACCATTTATAAATAGCCAAAGGTAGAGAAACAAGCAAGCAGCAAGTGATGTGCAGTTATTCAAGCTGGAAACATCTTGGTTTCCTTCGTCCCCCTTCCTTCCCTAATTAAACCTTTTAAGCCTTTCCTAGCAGTTCCATCTTCAAAATTAATTTCAAATCTGCCCACTTTTACCCAACTCTACCTTCTTCACCTTAGTCTTGATTATCACCTCTTGTCCATCTGATCTGTTACAACTGCAGTAGCTCCTGAATAGTCTTGGCTTCCACTCTTGCTTATTTCCAATCCATCATCGAAGAACATTTTCTTAAAATGTGAACTGCATTATGTCATTCCATTGTTAAAATCCTTTAACGACCTTCTATGTAGATTAGAGCAAAATGCAAATGTTGTTGTTGCTGATGATTGCCTTCTAGTTGAGCACGACTCATAGTGACCCTATGAACAAAAGGCATGAAGCCTTTCTATAACTGCTGACATTTCTCAAAGTTCATAGAGTTTCCAGAGGCATGTTGTTTACGAAGAGGACAAATTCTCACATAACCTGGCCCATTGTTTCTCACTCCATCTTCAGCTTACATTCCTTCATTCATCAGATTTCAATCACATTCATCTTTTGGTTTCCCAAACACAGTAAACTCTCTCCTGAGTCTCCCACCAGTTGCCCCAGTGCTACTGTTCATCTTTGCCTCCTATCTTATAACTCTGCCTTCTATTTCCCATTTTCCTAATTCTCCCTAATTGCACAGTATCTTATTGCCTAAACACTCATCCTGTCAATAACAGATACCTCCCTACAGCACTACGTCAAGGAGCTGAATAGCATCAAGGTGCATATTCAGAAACACTCTTCAAGGGTAGGAGTTGAGAAGCCTGAAGTCTAAGTCATTCTATCTGTTTATCTGTCTGATTTCCCAAACTATTCTCTCTCTCACTTTCTCATTACTGTTGAGTCAGAACTGACTCATAGCTTTATTGGGTTTCTGAATCTCATAAAATGACTGAAGTATCATAAAAGGATATTGCCCATCTTTTACCCTCAGAGAAACTGGGAAATTTAAACTACCAGATAGGCATGGTTCTTGCATTAACATTGCAACTCTCTACCACTCTGCCACCAGACCTCCCTAAATTATTTTATAACACCTATAAAGATCAACAAAGATTCTTATCATTCTTATCATTGGACTGACAGGCTGTGTCCTGATGGATGGAGAGGAAATTGAAACTGTCAACAGCTTCATCTTGCTTGGATCCACAATTAATACCCTTGATAATGGCAGTCAGGAAATCTGCAGTTAGAGACCTTTTCAAATTATTGAGGAATAGTAATGTCAATTTGAAGACTAAGGTGCATCTGATCAGGTCTTTTTGATTACTAGCTATGTGCCTGAGACCTGGACAATGAATAAGGATGACAGAGAAAGAATTGATTACTTTGAGCTGTGGTGTTGGAGAAGAGCACTGAACATCACATGGGTGCCCAAGATAAAAAACAGATATGTGTTGGAGAGGGTATTATTGGAGTGCTCTTTGTGGGCAAGAATGATGAGGCTTCACCTCAGATACTTTGGGCATGTTGCTAGGAGGTGCTATTCCTTGGAAAGGGACATGATGTTGGGAAGGGTGGAGGGTTGGTGAAGGAGAGGAAGTCCCTCAACCAGGTAGATTGACATGGTGACTGCTGCAATGGGTACTTTTGTGTAGAAAGTGTGATGATAGCACATGACAGAGCAATGGTCAGATCTTTTGCTCATAGGGTTGCTATGAGTCGTACTCGACTCGATGGTACCTAACAACAACAACAACAACATCAACATCTTATCTTATAAAATTGTTAAAATTTGTTTAAAATGTGCTTGTATTTTAAAATAATTTCTTACTTGACAAAGAATTTAGCTTGGGGTTTCTTAAAGTACAGATTTTTTGTTTTAATACATCTTTGTTTTTTGTTCAGTTATTTTTTAAAAGATCCAGTATTTTTTATTTCTAATATATTAATTTTGCAATTTTATTTTCCAACACTCAGTTTCTACATGTTTTCAAGAGATTTTTTATTACAGAAGATAAAGGATGTTTGTTATTATAGGTCTATGACCTTGTGGTAAAACTGAGTCACAAATGTGTGCTAAGAATACCTTCATCAATGATAGTCCAAGTCAGAAAACAGAGTCATTGCAATGGATCTTTTGCTTAAATGTTAAATCAATTAACTTCTTCTCACAAATACCATCCAAACTCTTGACATTCTTTTAGAATACCTGAAATAAAGTTGGGTATAAATCATGAGCATCTTTCTCATATAGCATGAGATAAGAGATTTCCAAACACTGGCTATTCTGTACAATTTTCATCAGCCAACTATAATGGGCTGCCTGTGTGGAGGCTATTTTTGAGCATGCATTTGTGTTTTATCCAGTGAGCAGTCAGGCAGAGAGGCAGCGCTGGGACAGTTAACTTGAATTTTAGCGTAATTCAAACATGTGAATAACAAGTTCTTTTTTTAAATAAAAAAGGAAATGAAATTAAAAACAAACCCTTGATGCAATACAAGGGCCTTGAAATGGCAAGCTTTCCTCTTATGAATTCGGTTCCAGTTCACTAAGCCTCAGCTATCACAGCAGGCAGGCAAATAAAGGCAGGAGTGTCACTGGACCCCAAAACTTCCTGCATTTGTGATTTGAAGATGAGCTCCAATGTTACTGGATCCCTGCCTATATACACAAATATTTTTATAAATTGCACAGCATATCGTTAACCATCAACTCAGGTGAACTCAACCCATTGCCATCATGTCAGAAGCAACTCAGGGATGACCTTCCAGTGGCCAACTTGTGTATTTGAACGGCCAAAAATCTGCGGCTTTTGGATTAACAGCAACTCCTTATGCCCTAGAGCTCCCTATGATAACCATGATGTTGCTGTTGTATGCTGTTGAGTCACTGTAACTCATTGGGACTCTATGTACAACAGCTCTAAACCTTGCCCTGTCCTGAACCAGTCTCACTGATTCTGACACACCAGCCCAGTTACTATATCAATCCATCTGATCCAGAGTCTCCCTCCATCCTTCGGACCAGGATATCCTTCTCCAGGGACCAGTCTCTCCTGGCTACGTGCCCAAAGTATGTGAGACAGAGCTTCAAAATCCTAGCCTCAAAGGAGAAACTTGGTTTCACCCTCTCCAAGACAGACCTATTTGTTTTCTTGTCAGTTCATGGTATTTTAAAGACTCTACTCCAGCACTACTATTTGAAGGCATCAATTTTTCATCTGTCATCCTGAGTTATTGTCCAGCTCTCTTTGCTTTCTGCAAGATCCATCTGATATTTGCAATAATGTCTCTAGTGCTACAGCCTCTTCTAATACTGGTTTGTCTTTCTGATAGTTCTCTGCCAATGCACTGTTCTGCCATTTCTGGATAATCTTCTACAGGATTTTGCTTGAATGTGATACGAGTGATATACAGTAATTTCACATAGAAGTAATCTAAAGGGAAATATTCCCTAACACTTATTCACATAAATAGACACAACTAACACTGGCATCTAGGATGAAACTCTTTCCAAGAACAACTTCATATTTTTATTTTAGAGTAAGAATTAAAGCTACTTATTGCTTGAAACATTTTCACATAAGACAGTATAACATAAGGTAGCGTAGGTGAGCTTTTCACCTTGTCTATCCTCTGGAATACGGCTAGACAAGGATGATAAATACTACTGAGGTGACTGTAAAGGCAATGGAAGACCATGTAAATCTAACACTTATATTAACTGCTGAGAACTATAGCATCCACACTTCATACCTATTTAGAAGGTTTACCAAAAAAATCAAACAAAAATGATTGCCAAGTTGTTATAACTCATGGTAACCCTCTGTCAGGTTTGCAAAGTTTTACATCTTTATGGGATTTTCTGCCTCATCTTTCTCCCACTGAATGACAAGTGACTTTGAGCCACAATCTTTTCTGTTAACAATTCATTGTTGTTATTAGATGCCATCGTAGTATCTGCTCCAATTCATGGCAACACTATGCAGAACAGCACAAAATCTTGCTTGATCCTGTGCTATCCTCACAATCTCTACTGTGCTTCATTAAGCCCATTATTGCAGTCACTCTAATAAACCATCTCACTGAAAGTCTTCCTTTTTTTTCCACTGATGCTTTACTTTTCCAAACATGAAAATGCCTAATGTATCTGAAATGAAGTCTCACCAACCTTGCTTCTAAGGAGAACTCCAGCTGTACTTCTTCCTAGATAGATTTGTTCTTTTGGCAGTCTATGTACCCAATACTCTTTGCTAATGCCACAATTAGAAGGCATCAATTCTTCTTTGGTCTTCTTTATTTAATGTACCCAATATCATATAGTTGGAAGTGGCAGGTTTGATATTGGAATCCTAGACTATGATTTCACACTACATTTTTTGGAAATGGAGTTCCAGTCTTTTGGAAAGAGAAATGTCTTGCTTTGATTTCCAGCTTTCACAATTCAGACCTGTATTTTTACCAAAAAAGATAATGAACTGTAATGGTGAACTCTAACACTTGCCTTTATTCCAACAAATGGCAGAGGTGGTCACACCATCTTGTTTATACTGTTAAATTTTCCTTCACTTAGTTTTTCCTTTTTACCCGATGTGACCTTATTCTCCACACACCCCCAACCCCCCGAAATCAGTTCTAGCTTGTTCCTTTTTTTTCTTTCTTTACTCATTCTTCTAACATGTCATCTCTAAAACGTATGGCAGATTTAATGTTCATGGAAAGTTGTATGTACATTGTGATAAGTCTGATAAGTTTTTAGGTTAAGTTTTATTGAAGTTTATATTCTTACAAAGTACATGATTGTATTCAATGAGATTTTACTAAATAAACAAATTCATAACTGTTGTTATTGTTGTTGTTATGTGCTGTCGAGTTGCCTGCAACTCATAGCAACCCTATGTACAATAGCTCTGATGCCTGCCCTGTCCTGAGCCAGTCTCACTGACTCTGATATTCCTAGTCCCATTGCTCTAATTACTTTATCAATCCATCTCACCTGGGGTCTTCCTCACCTGTGCTGTCCCTCCACCCTTCCAAGCTTGATGGCCTTCTCCAAGGATCAGTCGCTCCTTACCACATGCCCAAAGGATGTGAAACAGAGCTTCAAATTTCTAGCTTCCAACGAGAAACTTGGTTTCATCTTCTCCAAAAGAGATCTATTTGTTTTCTTGTTGGTCCATGATGTGTTCAAGACTCTTTTCCATCACCACAACTCAAAGGCATCAATTCTTCTTCTGTCATCCTTAGTCAATATCCAGTTCTCTGATGCATAACAAGTAATTGCAAAGATCATGGCCTGGATCGGGTGCACCTTAGTCTCTAGAGTGACATTGTTGCTTCTCAGTACTCTGGAAAGGTCCCTGACAGCAGATTTACCTAATGTAATTCACCTTTTAATTTCCTACCTGCTGGTGCCAAAAGTGCAGTACCAAATTAATAAACAAAACATTACTAGGGAATGTAATAATATTTTAAATGATAGATAAAATTCTTCTATGTAAAAGTCTCCATAAATAATGATTTTGTAAAGAGAGAATTAATTTAAAATGTGTTTCATGATCCCCTCATTATGTTTCATGCATTCTGATTTTCATAACTGATATTTTCTTAAATCATGACTTATTTAAAAAGAACTTATTTTGAACAGAATAAATACCAAGATATGAACATTTCTCCCACCCCCTTCCTACATCAAAATTCAGCACCACTTAATTCTTAGACTACCTTCAAGTTATTAAATTTAAGACTGTCTTTGTACAGTCTAATATCTACTAAAGACCTTTTTTTTCCTTTTAAATTTTGAAAATTTGTCTTCAGGAAGTAATTCCTTTGTGGGTTATTTTTGTTTACTTATGAATGAATCCTACTTCATATTAACAAGAGATTTCCCAGCAAAAGCTTGTTGATTTTGTTCTCTGTTTTTTCTGCATGAAGGACATTTATTTCTGATTATACTTGGAAAAGGACACTATGCTTGGAAAAGCAGAAGGTCAGTAATAGAAAGACCCGCAAGGAGATAAATTGACACAATGACTGCAATGATGGGCTTAAGTGCAGGAGAGATTGTGAGAATGGTTTAGATTTTGGCTTGTTGTACATGGGTCATTAGGAGTTGATATGGACTTAATGAAACCTAATAACAACACAATGAGGTATTAAACATAATATACAAACCGTTTTACTTTTGTTTCCAGCCTTTCTTATTTCCAAAGGAAAGATGTGCTGCTTTCATATACAACAAAGCAAGCACCAGCTCTAGCAGGGAGGGAGAGACAGGCCTCCAGTGTGCACCAGGGAAGGGCATGTACCTTTCTCAGTACCAGAAGAAAGTCTGTAGTGTATCAGAGTCATATAGGATGTTACAAATCAAAGCAGAGTGATGCTTCAAAGATGCAAAGATGCATATACTGATGGTCCAAGATTAATATGATTAAAGTAATTGTGCTAAACAGATGAGCCTGTCATAAGTTGTAATTGAGGACTAGTCCCAAGGAAGAATTATGGTCTGGTTCTACATTTTTTTAATTAGACCACTTTTGGATCTTCAAGAGTTGTAGGTAGGATGTGATATTGCAATTACTCTAAATGAGGTCTGTGTTAGAATCTCTTAGGGGGCAATGATAAAAATACAGATGGTGGGTCTCAGCCCAAACTACTGATTAGAATTTATGAAGCTGTAGCTGAGACATTTGTGTTTTGGTTTTTTAAAGTAGTGATTTTAGCAAAAGGTTATAGAGAGTCTGGGTTTTCATTCATTCATTGATGTACATTTTCCTCCCTTCCTCTCCATTCTCTCCCAATTCACATCATAACACAGTTTTTGTTCCAGATTCTTATAAATATAATGCCTAATTCTATTCAGCCAGTCCTTTCCTTCATCTGTTCCAGCACAGGGTGTCAGTGTGTTCATTGTCTATCCACGCTTTTCCTGTTCTCCACCTTCCACCTGCCTGTCAATCCTCAAACAGTGGTCTTAGGTAGTATTTGTCCTTTTGTGACTTCACTTTTTTGAAGTGCCTTTGCTGATTTTCATGTTCTCTGAAGTTTGAGAACTAATGTAATATTGGGTCAATCATACATTTGTTGTGGGAGAAAATTATAGAAGCAGTGAATTTTACAGTCAAATAAATAAATAAAGGCTTAGACATGAATTTTCTTGAAAAGAGCCTGAGAAATGCTTTGCCTCCATTTATAGGGTTTGTAGTTGCTAAGATGGATTTTTCATTTAGGGCCCCTTGTCTTAGTCTATATTCCCATCTATGTCCTAGTCTAAACAAACTCTCATCTGAATAGCCCATGAACTGCCAAAGGGACAAACATGCTCCTTTCCTTGGAGGCAAGGATGGTGAGGTTTTTGTCTCAAATACTTTGGACATGTTGTTAGGAGAAGCCAGTTCATGGAAACACAGGAAGACCCTTGGCAGGATGGATCAACGTGATTAACTGTAAAAATGGGCCCAAGTATATCAGAGATGATGAAAATGGAACAGAATAGGACAAAGTTCGGATCTATTGTTTGTAGGGTGACTACACTTCATAGTTGATTGATAGCACCCAACCACAACAAAAACATACTCCCATCTATTAAACTAGTCTGTATAACCATTTCTGATCTCTATTAAAAATCTTACTATCTTTTTTTTTTAAAAAAAAAAAACTTACTACCTTGTGCTTACAGTAACACCCCCCCCTCTTTAGTTTTTAAGGAGCTCTGGTGGTATAATGAATAATGTATCAGGCTGCCAACTAAAACGTCAGTGGCCTTAAATTTACCAGCAACTCCCCAGAAGAAAGAAGAGCAGTCTTGGCCCATAAAGATTTACATCCTTGGAAACCTGATAGAGGATCACCATGAGTCAGAATCTGATGTAATGAAAATGAGCTGGCTAAGGTTAGTTACAATTATTTTATACACAAATAATTTGTAAAATATAGACACAAAGAGTATTTTGGCTTATTTCTTTGGAGTCTTTTTTGCATGCTGTACATACATTTTTCATACAGTTTCTAAAATTTATGTAATATTTTATCTTGCATAGAATTTTTTTTTGTTCTCCTATGGTTTTATAATAACAGTAAGGTCTTACTGAAAGAAGTATTGTGTTGAAACCAAGTTTATCAATGTTATAAAAGTTGCAGTGGTTGCTAAGAGAAACTAATACTTTGTTCCCATAGGAACTGTTGTTTTAAAGTGAGAAATATAGAATTTCTAGCTTCAAGAGATAAAAGCTTTAGTTTGGGATGGGAAGTAGTTCATGCTTCCAAGGATAATGTGAAAATCAGTATCGTTAAATGAAAACGTATGGATGTGTAGTTGGAAATCTCTTGATATATTCTAGGTGGCTGTTTCTGTTCCGTTTTTTCTCTCATGTGTGAATGGTGATGTAGAAGAGGAGTGAGGATTCGAAAGGTTAAACTAACTGTTGAAAGGCTACTCTCTGATAGCAGAGATGTTAGAACAAGCTAGACTATATCTGCCATCCAATATTATGTGAGCTATTAACAGAGTTCCTGGGTTGTGGGAGGTATGAGTCTGCTCAGAGGCACCTTGGTAGAAAAGCTCGGTGATCTACTTTGAGAAATCATCTATTCTTTCTGTTCTAATGTGTGTACGAATGCTGTGAGTCATGTCAATTCATGTCAACTGCTTAAGCTAGTAGCTAGGTTTTGTATTCTGGTCCGTACAGAGTTGTGATGTTAACTCAAAGATGACTCCTCTGTGCCAGTTTAAATTCAACTGAGATTCTTCTGGTGAAAGATGGACAATCTCCTCTCAAATGATTAGAGCCTCTGACAATGAACGAAAACTGTAAGTAGATTCTTATTAAACAACAATGGGAGAGAAAAGAAAAGCTTTTGATACCAAGCTACTCCGAAGTGTTTAGATACTACATGGTTTTTCCATCCTAATTATTGGCTCTTACATTGAACTTAAAAGTTAATGATTTGGCGTAAATGAGGTTTTTGTGGAAAAAAATTGATCAGAAACAAAAGTATCAGAATAAGTTAGAATCAGCAAGAGTTGTAGTTGTAAACTTAGTAGTCAGAGGCCTTTTTAATAATTGTATTTCTACACAAATATTTGTGGAAGAAATGAATGAATAAGAGTTTACAAAAATTTTTGGTGTATTAATTCACCATCATATGTTCTAACTGAATTTTATAATTTAAATGGTTAATAATCAAGTTAACAAAATATATAGATTTTTCTTGGGAGTGGGCAGAAATAATGAAAATTTCTAAGAATAATGAGATAAAGGATAAAGTGTTCTTCTCCTGAAGAAGTACAGTTTGAAATCAGAGGGTGGAATGCCTCGGGACTAACATCAGGGTTAGGGGGAGACTGAGAAAGATAAAATAAGTTATGTATGCTGCATTGAAACAGATGAGAGAGAAAACTGTTTAAAAGGGATATACAATATGGATTGAGGCTCAATGTCAAGAAGACAAAGATTCTCACCACTGGACCAATTGGCAGAATCAGGATGGATGGTGAAGAGATTG
>NW_006399763.1:32241342-32250650 GCF_000299155.1 Elephantulus edwardii | reverse complement strand
GGATGGGAGTGTCAGAGACAGTGCGATTGGCACAGGACAGAGCGGAGATTAGGGCTGTTGTACATAGGGTCGCTATGAGTCGCAGGCGACTCGATGGCACATAACAACAAACAACATATGATTAGGTATTACTGTCATGACAGGAGTCCAGAATGAAGGCTGCATAGTGGAGTGGACCTGCGGGGAGGGATTATATAACAATGAAAGAATTTTTCTTTTACTCTTCAAAGAGAAGAATGAACTTGAAGGAGAAAAGTACAACAATGAATGAGTCGAAATCCAAAATCTCTGTTCATTTTCATTAAAATTAATAATAATAATAAATTTAAAAAAAAGAAGTACAGTTTGGGATGCAGATAAGGCAGTCCTCTGGGGACAGTTCACAGAAATCAGCAAACACATAAAAAACAAAGAAAGAAGCAAAATTAATTATGTAACTCAATACCTCCATCAAGTAGAAGAAGAGCAACAGTCTAACCTCACAGCCTTTAGAAGAAAGAAAGTTAAAAGTACAGGAAGAGCTGAAATCAATGAGATAGAAAACAGAAAAACAATTGAAACCATCAACAAGGACAGAGCTGGTATTTCAAAAGGGTCAATAAAATTGACAAACCATTGACAAACTTAAAAAAATATGAAAAGAAGCCTAGACATAGATAATTTTATTAAGAAATGATAGAAGTGACATCACAATAGAATCGCAGAAAAATATATCAATAATATCAGAATACTATGAAAAGCTATACTCTGGTAAATTTGAAAACCTAGAGGAAATAGACAAATTCCTTGAAACTCATGCCCTACTCAGAATGACATGGGCAGATGTAGAACACTTGGATAGACCCACCAAAAAAGAAGAAATTGAGCAGTTCATAAAATTACTTCCCCACAAAAAAATCCTGGGCCAGATGGTCCACAGCTGAATTTTAGCAAAGCTTAAGAAAGATCTAGCACCAATTCTATTTTAAATTATTTTTAAAAACAGAAGAAGGTACACTCCCAGAGACATTCTATGAAGCAAGTATAACCCTAATACCAAAACCAAACAAACATATTACCAAAAAATAAAACTACAGACTAATATTTCTCCTGTACATAGAGGCAAAAATTCTTAATAAAATCCATTATCCAATGGAATCCAATAGCATATAAAAGTAATTAATCATGATCAAGTGGGATTCATAAGAGGTATGCAAAGATGGTTCAATATAAGAAAAACAATCAATGTAATTTATCACATAAACAAAGCACATGATCTTGCAATTGATGCAGAAAAGCCTTTGACAAAAATCCAACAAATCTTCCTGATCAAAACATTCAGCAAAATAGGAATAGAAGGGAATTTTCTTAACACAGTGAAAATAAAATATGCAAAACCAGTAGCCAATATCATTCCCAATGGAGAAAGATTAAAAGCTTTCTTTTTGAAAACAGGGATGTCCACTATCACCACTCCTATTGAATATTGTACTGGGAGTACTTGCTAGGGAAATACTGCAAGAGAAGGAAATAAGACATAACCATATCATCATAGATATATCATACATCATAGATCCTGGAGAGAGGATGAAAGGCACCCAAGCGTCGAGGACTCTCCTTCATAGGGTTGCTATGAGTTGCCTGCGACTCGACGGCACTTAACAACAACAACAACAACAACATATCATCATAGAGATTGTGAAGCTGTAGTTATATCTAGATAATATGATGGTGTCCACAGAAAACCCCAAGGACAAAACAAAAAATCTGTTAAAGCTACTAGGCCAATTTAGAAGAGTGGCAGGATACAAGATCAATATCCAAAAGTCAGTGGGATTTCTCTACAGCAACAAAGAGAACTCAGAGAGGGAAACCAAGAAAACAATACCGTTTATAATAGCAAAAATAAATTGAGATACTTAGGAATAAACCTAACTAGAGACATAGAATACCTTTACAAAGAAAACTACAAAACACTTCTTTGAGAAACAATAAAAGACCTAAACAAATATAAACATGTTCCCTGTTCATGGGTAGGAAGATTCAATATAGTGAAAATGGCAATCCTACCATAAGCAATTTATGTGTTTAAAGCAATCCCAATAAAGACCAAATTAATTTTTTTCAAAGAGATAGAAAAGGCAAATGGCAAGTATATTTGCAGAGGAAAGAGACCCTGAATCATCAAAGCACTTCTGAAAAACAAAAATGAAGTAGAAGAGATAGCACTGATCTCCAGACTTACAGTTATACAGTTATAATAACCAAAACAGCATGGTACTGATACAGTGACAGGCACATAGATCAAAGAAACAGAATCCAGAAATTAACTCATCTATTTATGGTGAACTGATACTTCATGAGGGAATAAAATGTATCAAATAGGGAAATAGCAGCTTCTTCAACAAATGGTACTGGCATAACTGGAGTATTACCTGCACAAAGCTGAGGAGGGATGCACACCTCTTATACACAAAAATCAACTCAAGGTGGATCATAGACCTCAGGGCAAAGCCCAAAACCATAAAGATCACAAGAGACAAGGTGGGACCAAGCTTAGAAAGCCTAGCGCATAGTTTAAAAAGGCAGACAAATACAACCAGAAATGTACAATCTGAAGAGGATAAAACTGATGAATGAGACCTTTTAAAGGTTCCTGTGCACATAAAATTTTTTTTCCAACAAGGAGAAAAGAAAACCTACTAATTAGGTAAAAACATTTGGCAGTACCATTTCAGACAAGGGTCTTATAACAAAGTTTACAGAATCCGACTGAGCCTCCAGAAGAAAAAGATTGATAACTCAATTGCAAAATAGGCAAAAGATGTGGAAAAACTTTTCACAGAGGGAGATATTTGGATGGCCAACAAACCCATAAAGAAATGCTCAAAATCACTGGCAATCAGAGAGCTACAAATCAAATCCACAATGAGATACCATCTTACTCTAACAGCAGTAGCAAAGTTTAACAGGCCAGTGAGCAATAAGTGTTGGAGAGGATGTGGAAACACTGGAACTCTCAAACACTGTTGGTGGGGTTATAAAATGGTACAACTACTCCAGAAGTCAGTTTGTCATTTCCTCAAAAAGCTGAACGTAGAACTTCCGTATGTTCCAGCAATTCCACTGGCAGGAACACACCTCAAGGAAATTAGACCAGAGACACAAAGGGAGAAGTATACACCAATGTTCATAGCAGCAATACTCACCATCACAAGATCATAGAAATAGCCCCAACGTCCAACTACAATTGAATAGATTGAGAAATTGTGGTACGTTCACACAATGGAACACTACACAGCACTTCAGGAGCAATGATTTAGAAAATTATAAGGACAAATGCTGTGTAAGACAATTATTGTAGAAATAGATAACTAGTAAAATGTGTATGAGGATCTGGGGGAAGGGGAGAGTAGGAGCAGAGGGGCAAGATGAGCAAGGGAATTAATTATAGGACCACACACTTTGCTCAGTGGAGGGAGATGTGCGCAAAGGAACTGGGAAAGATCCGGCAGGGATCTGGAAAGACAGGGTAATGGTGGACATACTTCAATGTTGATTAATTTTATAAAAGATAATGAATAGGAATGATTGTATGAAACACAATGTTAATGAAAGATAGTGTGAAACAAACTTTGTAAACAAGACAATATAAAATAAAAATTTATTTAAAAATAAAAAAGAAGTACAGTTGAGAAGAGAGACTTATAGCATTGTGACACAAGAATTATCATTGAGGGGGATGTAATATGTTAGAAGATCATAGATAGGGAGGTTAGTCAGGAGAGGCAAGACGGCAGTTGGAAAAGAATACTTAGGAGGAGAACATTGAACTACAAAAAGAAGAGGTATACAAGGAAAAAGAAATTCCTTGCCAAAGGACCAGGATATACAAAGACAGAGCTTTCATGTTTTAAGATATTTTTGCTCATTTTAAAGTAAAACTTTTAGCTTACAACAGACAGGAAGTAGATAGATGGTTAGGCTATTCCTCCTTGGGCTGATGGCCAAGGACATGTCCCAAGGGCAGGCAGTGTCTGCTGAATTTGGGCTGGCTGTTCTAAGAATGCTCTCCAAGAACAAGGTCTCTGGAATGTGTTTATAAATTCAGTGCAGAACAGCCCTCTGCCTTCTTGTTTTCACCCTCCTGTCTGCCATTCTTTTCAGATGTTTGCTGCTTTCCCCTAGAGATGATGGTTTGATTTTAAAAATCTCTCGCTTTTGACTCAGTCATTTTTCTCACTCAGTATTTTTCTCACTGCAGCTTGCAGGCTTTCTCTTGTGTAGCCCTGAAGTAGTGACCCCTGTGTCTGATTTCTTCAGCCCGCTATTTTATTGAATACTGCTTGGACTGGACTTTACTGTGTAGACCCTAATTAGGCCCCAAAGGCTGACCAGATCATATATGGGAGGACACATAGCCTCTTAAAAACTCAACAGTTAAGTGCTAGGAGACCACAGCTACTGTGTGTTCCCTTTCATTCGTCAGCATTACAAGTAAGCAAGCTGGAACAGGCTCTCTCTTGACCCAAATCCCATGGGTCTTCCCATTTCAGAGCCCTCAGGATTGCTAGGATCTAAATCTCCATGACTGAGGCTGAGCAGTGAACAAAGAAAGACTTGGTGCCTGAACATTATCACCTCTCCCCTCTAGCCTCAACCAATTACAGAGGGAAATTGATGAGTCAATACTCCAGTTTCCTCATTCCCTCTTGTGGGATAAGAAGAATCAGTGACTTTACACCACAATGCAAGTGCCAAGTAAGTAGTTCTTAGATGGCCACTGTCTTGGATTTAATTGTGTCTTCCTAAAATGTGTCAATTTGGTTAGGCCGTGTTTTTCAGTATTATGTACACAATTATCCTGTGTATTGTAAATCCTAATATTTATTTTAATGAAACAAGATTAGAAACTGTTATGTAATCATCCCCACAATATGAGTCTAGGAAATCAACCATTGAATTGTAAAGAGATTAGCATATTACACACCACCTTTAATCAGGACACAGCCAAGGTCAAGTTTATCTATGAGGGAAGTTTACCTGGAGTGTAGCCTTTTGTTTTTCAAGAGATAGAAAGAAGAGAGAAAAGAGAAGGAGGGACTTTGCTACCATCACATGAAGGGCTAGGGGAGAAGTGACTCCTATGTACCCACTTTCCTGTACTGAGAAACTCCTAGAACCAGGAGATAAAAGAAAGTCAGTGCCTTAGACCTCTAGTGGGGTAGTCCATAGGAAGTTGCACAACTAAGCCAAACTGGCACCAAGAGCTCTGAGAGCAGAAGATGGGCAGTATCCTTCCCTGTTTTATAACCTCCAAGGGTCGCATGGAGGATCAGTTATAAGTTAGGTTTGAATCAAATATAATGCATTTGACTTTTCAAGTGAAATTGTGAGGGGGTAAATTTGTTTAACAAACCCAATATTACTTGTGATATCTCTATTAATGCTCAGACTCAACTAATTGCTGTTGAGTTGTAACTGACTCAACTATTGACCCTCTAGCAGGTTTTTCAAAGGCTGTGAATTATATGGGAAGAGATTGCCTATCTTTCCCCCAAGGAACAGTGGGTAGATTCAAACCACTTGTCTTTAGGTTGGCAGCACAACTCCTTAGCCACTAGGACACCAGAGCTCCCTTCTGTTATAGCAGTAGCACTGGAAGCTAAGACAGGCACTGTTCCCCAAATGCCACTGAATCGCACTTTGTATGGGTAAATCCCATGGGCAATGGGATCAGCTACCTCACCTTTCCAGTCTGACATCTCATTCCCCTAGTTATGTTCTCCACTCATCTCAAAAAAACCCAAATTGTGTCTTGATCATTGTCTCAGAATCTGCTTTTGAGATAACACAAACTAAGATACACACCCTGAAACATCCAAAGTAAGATGGTAGGATAAATTCTTCTGAATGGTGCTGCCAAAAAAAAAAAATATCACTGAAACAGACGCATATAAACTTATGCCACCTCTACTCTCTAAGAAAGCAGAAAGCCATCATTTGGCAGACTTAGGACTTTTTTAATGGAGGAGAGCTGCTTTGAGGTCACACTTCCTTCCTAGGGGGTCTCTGGACATCATTCAATAACGGATCTAAGCAGGAGTATAAAAACCCCAGTCCTTTTAACTCTATTCAAGAAACTCTAGAAAATCCCTGCCAAGTCAGATGAGGCACTCCATTAAGACTTCTCCCCTTACCTAGTCATGTTTCTTTTTCTTCCTCAGGTGTTGATCCCAGGAATGCGCTGTAATAGACTTCCTCCACACTCATCTCCATTTCACAGTGTTATTTCCTTGGGAACTCAATCTGCAATATTGGTTATTGAAAAGTTACTATATGCAGCTTGGGTGGTGGAGTCTGCAGGGATCTGTGCTGCTACATGGCACCTCTCTGGCAGTCATTCCATGGGAAAAAGATAGGTAGTCTCCTACCATACAATTTATTGTCTTCTACTCCATGGCAATGAGCTTTGAATTTGAGTAATTATGTGCTAGATCCTATTGTAAGGAGCCCTACTGGTGGTGGCTCTGGTGGCCTACTGGTAAGGAATTGTGCTGTCAGTCCAAGGTAGGTGGTTCAAATGCACCAGATGCTCCAAGGGAGAAAGATGAATAATCAACTCTCATGTTATTTGCTGCCTCTGAAAACCCCCAACAGAGTCAGTTATCAATTGGTCCCAATTCCAAAGCACACAATGACAGTGATGAAACCAATAAACACCAACTGCTGAGTGAGAGGTTTGTAGTTTGAACCCGTACAGTTACTGCAGAAAAGATGCTTGGCGATCTGCTTCTGTTCAGATTAAAACACTCATGGGAGATTGCCCATCTTTCACTCAAATTGTTGTTGTTGGAACCACCGGAGAAGCTCCGCTTTTTACTTAGCAGCACAGCTATATACTGACTAGACGACTGAAACTTCTGGGCAATTTTATTCTTTAACATGGAGTCACTGTAAGTTGATATCAAATTCATGAGTGTGTCTGATTCAGGCCATGATCTTTCTGATCACTTGCTATGCATCTGAGAACTGGACAATGAATAAGGATGACAAAAGAAAATTTGATCTTTGAGCTGTGGTGTTCGAGAAGAGCACTGAACATCCTATGGATAGTGAAAAGAACAAACAAAAGTATCTTGGAGAGGGTGCAGGCAGAGTGATCTTTGGAGGCAAGCATGATAAGGCTACACCTCACACACTTTGGGCATGTTGCCAGAAGGGGCTCTTCTTTGGAGAGGGACATGATGATCGGAAAGGTGGATGGTTGGTGAAGGAGAAGAAGACCCTTAATCAGGTGGATTGACATGGTGACTGCCTCAGTGGGGTCAAGAGGGTGAGGAAGTATGAAGAGGGCACAGGATAGGACAGGGTTCAGATCTGTTGTTCACAGGGTCGCAAGGAGAGAACTTGACTTGATGGTACCTAACAGCCTAGGAAGGAATTCACATTTGGAAGTAAGAATCAGCAAACTTTCTGTGAACAATCACAGCCTAGTCTTTATAATCTCTGTGTAGTCTCTGTTGAAACTATTCAACTCTGCCCTTATAACATGAAAGGCCACAGCTATAGTGTGTTATTTTTCATTTATCAGCATTGTAGTAAACATGCTGGAGCAGGTTTGTATATTTACATATATAATTGTCATTACTTGTATGTACATTCATGAATATTGAAAAGATACAAAGAGTTGCTATTTATTAGGTATTAAAGTTAATGGGACATATATTTGTAATTTTTACAGTAATTTTGGCTCCTGAGTCATGTACATATACTAATTACTCTAAGCAACCAAATTAAAATTTAAAAGATATGATAATGCCCCCTTTTATATCACCTTACTTTATTTCTTTTCTTTTTTTTTGAGAATGAAACCCATTTTATTACAGCTGGGGAGTAGGTTGTACAAAGTCTCAATAGGAGGGGCAAATACTAGCTAAATCAAAAGGGCAGAGGCAGGAGGCCCAGAAACTATACCATAAGACTCTGAGTGGGTACAAAAATGGTAAATATGGCTTTATCCTACAATTCCTGTAAGTCCTTAGAGGTCACTCATGAGGACCTTGGGGCCCTGAAAGGAAAGGTCTTCCTCCTCAATGCTCTGGGCCTGGAGTTGAAAGCTGTTGAGCTCCAGGTTAGGAAGGGTGCTCCTTGGGAGATTTCAGAGCTAGATGAAGAAAGGGACATGGCAAAAGTGATAGTCAGGGGCAGCTTGGACTGGAGGACATGAATGGAAGTCCTTCCAGCTCCGTGCCTGGATCTGCCACCCCTCAGTCATCTGTTTCAGCAACAATTCCTGGTGCTGGCTCAGCTGGTCTCTCAGCAACTTCAGTTCTTCTCGAAGAATCTCCGACTCCTCCCACAGTAACTGCCGCTCATTCTGCAATTCCTGGTGTCTACCACCGGTAGCATTGTACTTTCCTGATCTTGATTGTATGACCTTGTTCCTGCACCTGGCTACGAAGGCCCTGCAGTTCCCTTCTAAGGCCTTCCACGTGTTGTTCAAGGATGCAGACATTCCTTACTGTCTTCCCCTGAAGCAACCTTACTGAGGCTTCCAGGGCACTGATCTGGTACTTCTGCTGGTCTCTTTCTTCCAGTAGATCCGGCACCGACTTCCTTTAGGGCCTCAATCACCTGAGATTGAGATCTAAACTGGGATCGAAGAATAGTAACTTCATCCCACAAAGAGGATGTACTGTGGGTTTCAGCCCAGTTCAGTCTCTCTGGAACAAGGGGAGAAACTTCTCGGTCCCAGGGCTGTTGAGCTCGGCCTCGACATTGGGGAGCCAAGTAAAGAGAAGTACATGCACTAGTCAGGTCCCCTGCTGCAGTGGAGACGCCAAAAGGATATAGCTGCTGCTTAATACGGGCCACATTTCCATCAGTGGCATTGAGAAGCGCGTCGAGCTGCTCCGACCAGCTCAGACTCCTGCCTCATACCCGTGCAGCAGAAATCCGGTTCTCTGTATTTCCTGACCTTGCTCTCCAGGCTGCAGATACTGAGGCAACAGGCCAAAAAAGACCACCAACTCAGATCAAAACAAATGGACGGGAAAGCAACACTAATGGTGTGGATGCAAAAATCGGAGACTTTAGGAACTAGTCATGGGCATGATGCTTTTTTTTTTTTTTAATATTTTAAGCATATTTTTTTATTTTCAAGATTTTAAACATATACTCAGGAAGTAGTGTCTAAATGATGTTTCTTTTACATCTAAAAGAGAAAGAAATGTCTTTTATTATACTCTTGTCTATACATGGACTTCACACTCTCATCTTGTATCTACAGTACACCTGGTGTTGTTATTATGTACCATGAAGTTGGA
>NW_006399763.1:32229217-32238122 GCF_000299155.1 Elephantulus edwardii | reverse complement strand
ATTTATCTCGGGCATGATGCTTTTAAGGTATTGGGGTGAGGGGGTGGGGGTGGAGAATATCCTGATAAATAAATGTCAGGTGTGAGTTGAAGACACCGAATATTGGTTGAGACCGCCCCACATAGCAGACACCAGCGCCATTGGGCCGAACCGACGCCAGAGAATATTCCTTACTTTATTTCTTTTATGTTTTTATCACTATTTAAAATTTTTTCTGTTTTGTTTAGTTATTTGGGTTTTGGGTTGTTTTGTTTGTTTTTGTTTTTTTATAGGTAACAAATTATGATAACCTGCCTTTAGCTTTTAAAGTAGTCAGTTTGCTTTTTTTAAAAAAGCCCACCATAAGAGGATAAAGCTTATAAAACCACCCATGTGAAATAAAGTTCCTTGAAACTAATGATAATGAAAATACAATGTACCCAAATTTCTCGCATGCGGCTAAGGTAACCCTCAGGAGGCAGTTCATAGCAATAGGCAAACACATAAAAAATGAAGAAAGAAGCAAAATTAATTCTCTCTAAACTCAACAGCTTCATCAAATAGAAAAGAACAGCAATAGAACCCTACAGCCTCTAGAAGAAAGGAAATGATAAGAACAAGGGCTGAAATCAATGAGACAGAAAACAGAAAAACAATTTATTCTATCAACAAGACCAGGAGCTGGTTTTCATAAGGGTCAACAAAATTAACAAACTATTGGCAGACATAAAAGGAAGAAAAAAAAGGAGAAGACACAAATAACTTGATTAAGGAATGATATCACAGCAGAACCAGAGGAAATTAAATCAATAGTTTCGAATATTGTTCAAAGCTATACTCTGATAAATTTGAAAACCTAGAGGAGATGGACAAATATCTCGAAACTCATGTCCTACCCAGATTGACACCGACAGTTGTAGAACACATGAACAGGAGAATGAAAAGGAGAATTTTAGCAGGTTGTAAAAAGACTCCTCCACAAAATAAAGTCCAGGCCCAGATGGCTTCATTGCTGAGTTTTACCAAACATTCAGAGAAGATTAATCACCAATTCTACTTAAATTATTCCAAAAAAGTAAAAGAAGAAAGAACACACCCAGAGTCATTCTATGAAGCAAGCATAACACTAATACCAAGACCAGGCAAAGATACTACCAAGGAAGAAAACTACAGACCAATATCTCTCATAAACCTTGATGCAAAAATCCTTAATAAAATTCTAGCCAATAGAATCCAAAAGGACATAAAAAATATAATTCTTCATGACCAAGTAGGATTCATAATAGGTATACAAGGATAGTTCAACATAAAAGAAAAAAAAAAAAACCCAGTTAACATAATTCGCCACATTGCTGTTGTATGCATGTAGCAATTGATGCCGAAAAAGCATTTGACAAAATCCAACACCCTTTCCTAATAAAGACCCTCAGCAAAATAGGAATAGAAGGGAATTTCCTCAAGTGAAATATATATACACAAAACCAAGAGCCAATATCTTTCTCAAGGGTGGTTGTTGTTGTTGCGTACCATAGTCAGAACTGACCCATAGCTGACCCTTCAGTGGGTTTTCAGAGGCAGTTAACCTCATGAGAAGAGGTTGCCAATTCTTCTTCCACGGAGCAGCTGATGGCTTTGAACCACATGCCTTTGTGATCGCAATGCAGCTTCTTGTCACTAGGCCACCAGAGCATATTCTCCTTGCAAACAGGGACCAGACAAGGTTTGCTTATTGCCGCCACTCCTATTCAGTATTGTATTGGAAGTACTTGCTAGGGCAATATGACAAGAGAAGGAAATTAAAGGTATCCATATGGGCAAAAGATGGTGAAACTGTCACTATATGCAGATGATATGAGAGTGTACACCGAAAACCCCAAGGATGAAACAAAAAAACAAACTGTTAGAGCTAGTATACCAATTTAGGACGCAGGATCAATCCAAAAGTCAGTAGGATTCCTCTACAGTAACAAAGAGAACTCAGAGAAGGAAACCAAAAAAGCAATACCATTTACAATGGTCAAACTCAAATTGTGATACTTGGGAATAAACTGAACTAGAGACATAAAGAACTTCTACAAAGAAAGCTACAGAACACTTCTGCAAGAAACAATAAAAGACCTAAATAAATGCAAAAATGTTCCCTGTTCATAGAAGAATCAATATAATGAAAGTTACAATCCTTCCCAAAAGAATCTATATATTTAACATAATCCCAATACATATACCAAATTTATATTTCAAAGAGATCAAAAGGGAAATTGTCATGTTTACTTGGAGAGGAGAGAGACCCTGAATAAGCAAAGCACTTCTGAAAAACGAAAATGAAGTGGGAGGCATATCACTCCTTGATCTCAAAACCTACTACAAAACAAAACAAAATCAAAACAGCATGGTACTGGTACAATGACAGGCACTGAGACCAATAGAACAGAATCAAGAACCCAGAAATTGACTTGTCTACCTATGGTCAACTGGTATTTGCCAAGGAAATAAAGCTTATCAAATGGGGAAATGGCAACACTTCAACAAATGGTGCTGGCAAACCTGGACTGCTCCTGCAGAAAGTTAAAACGGGATCCACATCTCACACCATACACAAAAATCAACTCAAGGTGGACCACCGACCTGGGAGCAAAGCCCAAATCCACAAAGTTCATCAGAGACAAGCTGGGACCAAGCTTAAAAGGAGTAGTCCATGGTACAGAGGCTGACAAATATAACCAGAAATACACAACCAAGAGAGGATAAAATTGATAAATGGGATCTTCTAAAGATTAAATCCCTGTACACATCAAAACCTTTTTCTAATAGGGTGAAAAGAAAACTTATGATTTGGAAAAGACATTTGGCAATATCATCTCAGACAAGGGTCTCATAACAAAAGTTTACAGGATTCTCCTGGGTCTCTGCAAGAAAAAGATTGATAACCCAATTACAAATTGGGCAAAAGACATGGAAAGTCTTTTCACAAAAGAAGCCATTTGGAAGGCCCACAGGCACACGAAGAAATGTTCAAAATCACTGGCAATAAGACAGATGCAAATCAAAACCATAATGAGATACCATCTGACCCCGACAGCAGTGGCAAAGTTTAGTAGGACAGCAAGCAATAAATGTTAGAGAGGATGCAGAGAGATGGAAACTCTTATACACTGTTGGTGGGATTGTGAAATGGTACAATCATTGCGGAAGTCAGTTTGGCATTTCCTCGAAAAGCTGAATATAGAAATGCCATGTAACCCAGCTACTCCACTACTAGGAATACCCCAAAGAAAATAGAATTGAGACACAAACAAAGATTTGTACACTCATGTTCATAGCAGTATTATTCACCATCGCAAGAACGTGAAAACAAATGTCCAATCACAAATGAATAAATGGATTGAGAAATTGTGGTACATTCACACAATGGAATAATATGTAGCACTCAGGAGTGATGATTTTGAAAATACTGTGTAACTTGGAAGAGACTAGAGAGGATTATGCTGAGTGAACTCAGTCTCATAAGGACAAATACTACATAAGACCATTAGAGTAAAAAAAATAGAAGGATAAATAGTAAGCCATGTATGGGGATCCAGGGGCGGAGGGTGTGGGAGTAAAGGGATGAGTAAGGGTAGGAGTGAAATCACAGAGTTGCACAATTTGATGAGTGGAGGTAGGGGGTAAAGGAAATGAGAAAGATCCAGTAGGTAGAGACCTGAAAAGACAGGGTAATGGTAGGCATAGTCCAAAGGTGATTAATTTTATAAAACACAGTGAATGTAAATGATTGTATGAAACGCTATGTGAATGAAGAATAGTGTGAAACATGAGGTATATGAACTTTGTGGGCAAAATAGTATAAAAGAAAAATTTTAAAAATAACAAAACCAAAAAACCCAAACACAATCATATCCAATTATCTAAATCTTTCAAAGATGTGAAACTCAAGTCCAATTGTTCTCTGCAAATTAGTAAGTAAGCACAACTAAGTGAAGGTAATACAGTAAATGATCTTATTATTCTATCCAAACTGGGAATACACAGGTCTGAAATGTTTGATGAATACAGCTAGACTATATTGAAAATTGGTTTTAAAATCTTGCTATTTCATCTTCACAAATTGAAAAACAGATTTGCTTATACTGGTATCTTTTTATGTTACTCCAATAGTGGTCTGACTACTTTTAGAAATGAATAATGGATTAAAAGTACACTTTGCAGCTTACATTAGTTACTTTTGTAATGCAAAATAGAAGCATGATAATGTACTATTCAGCATGCTTTAATATGATTTATACATACACTACGCAGCATAAGTAATTCATTACGCCCTTCACAATGCATTTCCTGGGTTCATAAGCTCATGTTTACCATGATTTCATCTCATAATCAGTTTGTCTAATGGAGGGGCCTGGGACCATGAGTGATGATGCTGAACTCCATTTGTCCCACTCACTCAATGTCCTTCGGTAGAAATTCTTCTGGGTCTAGGGTAGGGTGCTCGTAAAAGTGGGTGGACACCTCTTTATGGGTCCACCTCAGAAGAGGGACTAATTACTTTAGGACTGTAAACAACTTTGAAGTCTAGAACTAAACAGGTTTCACAACGTAATATTATTCTTATTTCAAGGCATCCTATTTTGGAAATAACATTCTCAATGAAAGTAATTTTTTTGTAAAGTTAAGACTGACTTATAAACAGCACCTTGACACATACATGCACTTTTCTACGTAGAAAAATATGGATTTACTGAAAAGCATAGATTATATCCTTAAAGTCAATTGCATTTAAAACTCATTTCATTCTATTTTCACAAGAAGTCTGTATAGATTTGACTAAAGCTTGTAAGCTGGAAGTGGGGGTACTTCTAGAAAGTCAACTTATCCAAAAACATTTGTGAGATCTAAGATAAGAGTACAAACAGGGACCCTCATACCGTATGTTTAAATATTAAATGGTATAGATTAAGCTTGCAGGCTGTTAAATAAAATATATTCTATCCTTTTACCTTGACAAATATGTATTCATAATGACCTGGAAGGCAAGGTTTGGATTTTAGATTTCTCTAAAGGTCTCAGAAAATTTAAAAGTCACATTTATTTCTGTTTTTCTCTCTTTCTTGAATTTCCTGATGTGAGTCTGATAATGACCTGTATTGGTTGCCAGGCCAGAATTTGAGCACTGTTGAGAAATGTTTCAACCTTTGTACTTATTTACAATATGCAAATTATATTTCTCTTTTTTTTCCTGTTGCTGATCACTATCGCTATGAAAATCCATTAGAATAACTGAAGCCTTTAAAATATTGAATCTGTTTGGGATAAATGCTTTGACACAATATGATTCCATTGACAATCTGCATTTTGGCTTGGTTTGTTTAGATTCTGCTTGGAATATAATATTAACACCAAAGTTTCAATATACATTGCAGAATGAGGAAACTATACAGGTTTTGCACATGAACTTACTGTATTGCCTGACATATAAACTGTTATTTTATATCTAGAGGAATCTTGTTGGTCAAATAGATCTAATAATGGACGTGATATAATAGAAAAATGTATATCCTTAGAGACTGCACCTCAAAGCAGTTTTATTTCATAGCTGATATTTTTATTTTTGCTAGAGTGTACGATTCTTATTTGTCAAGATTACACTTTCTTTGTTAAAATGTAAAATGCATATTGGGCAAATGCTCCAGGGCAATTTGCATAAAAAGTGATGACAAAGAGCAATTAGTACTTCATTATTATGCAGTGAAATGCTACTTTGCTCAAAAGTGACTGTACTTTCTAACCCCCTCCCCTTATAAATCTGGTGCAGCATTGTTCTAAAAATAGTACTTAAGAAACCTCTGTTTGTAAATCAAGGTCTTTGACTTTTTACTAGCAATCCAGGGGAGAAAAATTATCCAAGCACTAAATAAAGTTATTACTACAGATCTTTCTAGCCAACAAAAGAGGAGCCAGAACACTTTTCGATAAGACAAAAGAGAAGATTTTAATGTCTCATCAAATTAGATCCATATCTTATTCTACCACCTGAGACTAGCTTTCAAAGCAAACTCAAATCACACACTGATTAGCAACATACCCCCTCCCCCAACACACACACACACACACACACACACACACACACACACACACACGCTTTCTCTCTCTCACCCAAACACTACAGAGTCCCAAGATATCTCTAGTTAGGAAGGCTTAATTTTTTAGCATAGATTTCATTAGCATGAAATTCCTTTAGGGCAAGAAAACAACTGCATCAAAGAAGCAATGTTAGGAGGTTGACTTTGTAAATGTTTGCTCCATCACCTGAGTTGCCAGACTCTGCCTGTCTTTAATTTGCCAGGAAATGTTCATTTATTTTTGCTGTCTCTTGTTGAGCCAACATATCATCTAAAGCTTTGCAAGACAAAAATGTGCCAGCACTCTGCGTGTGTGGTTTGTATGTGTTATAATGAAGAAATTGGACGTTGGCAGGACAAGAACGAAAGCCCAGGAGACTACCAAACTGTTGGAAAAGAACAACATGTAGCCAGAGACCACATGGACTATGGTATTTCTCCGTTGATGTTTCAAAGCAGGGATGGAGAGGAGGTGGATTGGGAGTGGGAATCTAGTGACTAGAATTTTACTCTTGGTTACTCTCCTGTCTACTTCTGTGGAACAAGACAGATCAATACAATTCCTGGTCGGCCACATCTCTCACAATAATCTTCACCCCATCCCTGACCACAGCCACCATAGGACCCCAGTATGGATGACCTAAACTTGGCTTTGCTTGCTCCTAAAGAATCTCGGTCCTAGGAGGTTGGGTGTCACCGGTAATCTAGGCTCAACCACTCTGTGTCTTGTTTTTGAAGAGAAGGGGTGGGGAGCTGGTTTTTAAATCACAATGCTTTTTAAGCATAAATAACTTGGGAAACTGGATGCTTTTCACAAAGCCCAGATCTGATTTGTTTCCTGATTCGTTCTTGCCTCCAACATTAGAGGCCCTAGTGAAAAACCTGTGCGGTCACATGACCCATACAATATCAAGATTCATTGTCTAACCTTAAAGTAATGTGTGCTCATTTAATATACCACCACAGCTTCCTTATTCAGACAATTTCCCATTATTTTTAACGCAACCAACTTTCACTTACAATGCAATTAGCCAGATGTCTTCATAAAGCTATGGAGAGTGGCTTTGAGCATAGCGTTTTTCATAGCATAACACCCTAACCTCCTAAGTGGTCACCAGAAATTTGTTATTTTTTCACCATACATTTGTAATTAAAGCTAAACTCATGTGCGGTTGAGCTGTATAGACATAGTTTAGCCTTCATGAGATTGCTTATGTATTCATTAGCAAATATGTACAATAAACAGAAATGGAAAAGGATACAGTAACTTGCCAATAAATAAAAGACTTTAAATTCTACACTCACAGCACTAGTAACAATTTTTACTTTTTTATTGATTTATTTGTTCTTTTCTTTTTTCAACACTTCTTCATTGCATGCTTACTTAAAATTTCTTTATGCCAGGCCCTGTAACAGGAGATAAATACAAACAGTATCCCAGTCCTTATGTATTGCAACTGGAGAATTGAATTTGTTCTTCAGTTCCTTCAGCTTAAGAAATGTGGAACGAGTTCAACCCTTTTCATTTTCTGACTCCAGTTCTTTGCACATTTAATGGTAATACTTTGCTTTCCCTTCCTGAGCTGCCCTTTGAAATCATCTATTAAGCTCCTTAACTTCTTGATTTCTTCCCCGTGCCTTGGCTTTTCAGCACTCTAGTGGAATATTCAGAGTCTCTTCTGACACCCATCTTGGTCTTTTCTTCTTCCTCAGTCTTTGTAATGAATGACCTTTTGCACTCATCATGAATTATAATTGTGATAGCCTACACAGCTCATCTGGTCTTTTGCTAATTAGTGTTCAAAGCCTCAAACCTGTTCCTGAGGTAGTCTTTAAATTCAGGTGGGATAGATTCAAGGTCAAACTTTGATTCTTGTGGATTTGATTTAATTTCTTTAGCTTCAGTTTGAACTTGCATGTAAGTAGTTGACGGTCTTTTCCACAATTAACACCTGGTCTAGTTTTCACAGCTGATATTAAACTTCTCCAACAATTTTTTCTATAGATGCAATCAATCTTATTCTTGTGTAGATGATTACATGAAGTCCATTTGTTTAGTTACAATTTGTATTTCTTATAAAAGGTATTTGTAATAAAGAAATCATTGATTGTATAGAATTCTAACATTCTAGCTCTAGCCTCATTTCTGATAGGATGAAACCAGGTTGTTCCTTGGAGGCAAGAATTTTGAAGCTCCAGCTCACATACTTTGTTTTGGGCATGTGGCCAGGAAGAACCAATCCTTGGAGAAGGACAATATGCTTGGAAAGGTAAAGGGACAGCACAGGAGAGGAAGGCCCCAGATGAGATGGTTTGATTCAGTAATTGGAGTAATGGGGGTAAATGTGTCAGAGACACTGAGATTGTCTCAGGGTAGTTCAGAGCTTTTGCACATAGGGTCACTGTGGGTTGCAAGTGACTTGATGGCACATAAAAAAAACAACAATGATCCCAGTACTAATGGAATGTATATTCTAATCAGGTTGTTGTTACTAAGTGCAGTCAAGTAGTAGACAACTCATAGAGACCCTATGAATGAAAGACCTGAACACTTGTATAATTTTCTTAATTTTTCAAAGTTCATAGGGTTTCCAGAGGCAAGCTATTTTGGAAGTGGATGCCACTTCTGCTTCCAAGCTTGTTTTAATTGGGGAGCTCCACCAAAATCTTCTATCTCCTATCTCCTCTTCCTTGGCTCTTGTTGTTGGTGCATATATTTGAATGATAGTGGTATTCACTGGACTTCCGTGTATGCGTATAGATATTATCCTGTCACTGACAATATTGTACTTCAAGACAGATCTAGCAAT
>NW_006399763.1:32221959-32226942 GCF_000299155.1 Elephantulus edwardii | reverse complement strand
ACGGCACATAACAACAACAACCACCAAAATATGCCCACCATTGGTAACCATTATCGCATTTGACACATTAGTGTCACAGTGTCCAGCATCACAGCAACCATAAGTTACTTCTATACAGCAAAGACAGACCAGTGATATACCAATTAGAAGAATGTTTGACCAAAAGCAATTAAAACTAGGCCTGAGGGCTGCAGATTAAAATCACCTACCTCTGGCATGGTAGTATCCCTTTCTGTCCACTAGGCTTACTGAGCTCTCTCTATGTTGTTGTTGTTGTGCTGCTGAGTTGTAGACAACAGATAATAAAGCAGTAGTCAAATACATAAACATTATAACTGCTGGAAAAGTAAACAGACTGAAAATAAAAAATGGTGTAAGTGAATAGTATTAAAGAAGTCTTTCTAGGATGTGATAATTAGGCTAAAAACTATTATTGCTGTTAGGTACTCTTTATTTGACTTTGACTCATAAAATCCCATGAGACAGGGTAAAACTGTTCCATGAGGTTTTCTAGACTGTAATTTTTTATTTTATTAATTTTAGACCATAATTTTTTATTAAAAATTTTCATTAATATATATTATATTTTATATAATCCTTGTATTTCGTTCATGTATACTGTCAGGGTTTTTGTTCATGTATCATCTTACTAATAACTACATTCATGAAATCATGTAAGCCAGCTACTTCATGTCTCATGTTTTTTTAGATAGCCAATTTCTGATTTGCTCATACTTATCAAACCAGTAGGGAATTCTGGTGGTCTAATGATAAGAAGCTGCACTGGACTCCCAAACACAGCTGGTTTGAAGCCACCAGCTGCCCTGCAGGAGAAAAATGGGCAATCTCCTTCCATGTAGTTAACTGCCTCTGAAAATCTACTACAGGGTCAGCTCCATCGGTTCTAATTCTATAACACACAATAACAATAATCAAACCAGTACTCTGAGGGAACAGGCCTGTCCCTTCAGTGCCCACCGAGCATACACAGCTGTGTGGATGCTCAGGGAGGGATTGTTGGCTTGAGGAGCATGGCATCATGAGGACCCCTATCTCATCCACTTGGCTCTGTGTTGGGACTAAGGGATGAGTGAGGAGATCAAAAGGTCTGGAATACAGGGAGACATATGAACTTCTGAGCTTGCATCTAGCTAATTCCCATTTGAACCTAGCCATGGATGTCTGGGGATGAGTTGACCAGAATGCCACCAGATGAAGAGAAGATGATCCATGCTGGGAGCTAAGGTTGATTGCTGCAATCTAATGTTTTGCTCTGAACTGGACTTTAATTGTGGATGCAGATGCTCTAGGCTATAACTTGGAAGCAAGAATTTTGAAGCCCCAGCTCACATGTGGCCAGGAGGAACCAATCCTTGGAGAAGGACATTATATTTGATCACGAAGTTTTTCTTCTATGGAGTCCCTGGGTGGGTTTGAGATGCCGTACTTTCAACTGGCATCTCTCTTGCGCTTAATTATCTAGAGGAGCAAAATTAATAGCTTATGCAATGTGTGTAAAAGAATAGAATAGAACATCATTTGTAGATGCTCTGGTGGCTTTCATAGACAGTTTTTATGTTAACTCCAAAGTAGAATTTTTCTGGTGATTTGAATCATCAATGACTCCACATGAGAAAGATGGACAATCTCTTCCCACACAATTTACAATATCCTGAAAACCTGGTGGGTCAAATATGAGTCAGTTCTGACTTAACCGCAGTGAATATGTGATATTATATGTGTAGAGTGCATATACACATATCTATCTATCTATCTATCTATCTATCTATCTATCTATCATCTATCCATCATCTCCATCTATCAACTATCAACTATTATCTATCTATCTATCTATCTAAAAGCTTTGGTGGGCTAGTGATCAGAGTTGCACTGCTAACTCAAAGGCAAGTGGTTCAAATCCACTAAATGCTCTGTGGGATTAGACAATGTCCTCCAATATGATTTACAACTTCTGAAAACCTACCGAAGGGTCACCTATGAGTCACTTCCAACTAAATGATAATGAAAGAGTGAGGTAAGATATGTGTGTGAGTGTGTGTGCATGTGCACGCGTGTGTGTAAATCTGGAGAAAGAGAAAGAAATATATTTCAAGGTCATGGCTCACATGCTTGTAGAAGCAAAACTCAATTTTGTAGATCAGACTCCAAGAGAGAGGTGTCTGGGGAGGAAGAGTTCAAGATGTCAGCAGGTCTCTGGCTTGGGAGGTTACCGGCTTCTGAAGCTGACATATTCAAGTTTATTTGGGGAAGCAGAGTTGCAGATTTTGGATAATGATGAATCCAAAGTGATCAAGTTTGACAAGCGACTTGCTAAAGTATGGAGACTGATGTAGATCTTACAAAAATCTCCGTAGTTTCCCCCCAGTGTCCAAATAGAAATACCATGAAGGCCATACCCTTGAGAAGACCCACACTTAATCACATAAGTTTAATTGTCTCTTTACAGAATTGCTTAGAATCCTTCTTTATTAACATCATAGAGGCTAAAGTTTTATAATACATAGAATAGTTAACATTATATTGAGGATATAATGTTGGCACATAATATTAACCATCACAGCAACCAAGTACTTCACCATTGACTAAAGCAAAAGATGAAAAAGAAAATAAAATAGGTCAAATTTGCAGAGAACTAGAGAAATAAAACTCTAAGCACAGAGAATTATAATTTTATGTTGTGTTACTTACAAATAAGTCAGATCATGCAATAGTAATACATAAATGAATAATTTTCAAAGTCTTAGCATGGTATTTTTTTTCTTGTTCATGTCACAGTTTTATGTGAGTAGGTAGCTCTCTTTAAAATAGTGAATTAGGAACCCACAGTATCTCTGCCTTTCCCTTTCATCATCCTGGGACTTCAAGGTTACTCAAGTGTTATCTTACCAGGGGATGAGGAGAAGTGAAAAATAATACAGATGAGGCAGACCAAGTATTTAACTATCTAACTCTGAAAGTAACATAAATTACTTTAATTGGCTAGAACTAGTAATATATTTCTTCTAATTGCAAAGGAGGCTGGAAGATGCAGAGACACACATCATTATCAGTGAACATTGACAGTCTCAGTCGTGCTAGACCAGGATTGCAATCTTGAGGCTTGTTGAGGTAAAACTTCAAGGTCAGGTGTGTATATCTTATACTAAGAAGGTGGAGAATAAGCAAAATCCAAATATATATTCCTTATAAGAAACATATGTTAAGGTATAAATAGGTTGGGGGCAAAAAAGAAAAATATATTCCAGGTTAATAATAACCAAAAGAGCATTTGAGTGGAGATACTAACATTAAAGTAGACTTTAGGACAATATATGGTAGAGGAGGTAAAGATTGATATTATATAGTGATAAAAGGATCAGTTAAGCAAGAAAATTTAAAAGTCACAAACCTATATGTACCCCAAATTGTTTTTGTTTTTGTGTGCCATCAAGTCAGAATCGACCCAAAGTCCTGGTGGACTGACATTCCACCACGTTTTCAGGTGCAGTTAATTGCATGGGTAAATATTGCCCATCCTTCACCCATGGAGCAGCTGGTGGATTTGAACCATGTGTCTCTGGAATTGCAGCGCAGCTTCTTACCACTAGGCTATCAGAGCTACCTAGACCTAACATTGTTGTTGTATATCATTGAGTTGGAACTGGCTCATTGCTGACCTTCCAGTGTATTTTCAGAGACAGTAAGTCACACAGGAAAATGTCCATCCTTCTTCTGTGGAGCAGCTGGTGGATGTGAGCCAAATAGCTTTAGGATTGCAGCATAGTTTTTTACTACTAGGCCATCAGAGCTCCCTATTCCCAATATTTGTTGTTATTGTTGTTATGTGCCGTCAAGTTGCTTGAGACTCATAGCAATCCTGTGTACAATAGCCCTGAAACTTGCTTTATCCTGTGCCAACTTTACTGTCTCTGACACACCTACCCTCATTACCCCAGTCACTGAATCAATCTATCTCATCAATGATCTTCCTTTCTTTCTCAGTACCTCCACCTTCCCAATCATGATGCCTCTGTCCAAGAATTGGTCCCTCCTTGCAACATGCCCAAATTATGTCAGAAAAAGCCTCAGAATTCTTGCCTCCAAGGAGCAGCCTGGCTTCACTCGCTCTAGGCTGAACCCATTTGTTCTCCTAGCAGTCCATGGTATATTCAACACTTTTCTCCAACACCACAACTCAAAGGCATCAATCGTCTTTTATTCATCCCTAGTTATTGTCCAGCTCTCTGATATATAGCAAGCAATTGTGAAGACTATGGCCTGGATCAGGCATATCTTAGTCTTCAGACTGACATCATTGCTCTTCAGTACTCTAGAGAGGTCCTCACAGCTGAATTTCCCAATGCAATTCATCTTTTGATTATCTGGCTGTGGGCACCAAGATTAGAACATCTAAATATTTTAAGTAAATATTGATACAATTGAAGAGAAAAGAGGTAGCCAGTAATAGAGGTTTCAATATAGCACTTTCAATATTGTACAGAACCTATAGAAAGAATATCAACAAGATAACAGGACTTGAATTGCACTATAAATATTTAGCCTAAACAGGTATATATAGAACACTCAACAATATTTGTTAGTTGCTCTTAAGTCTACTCCAACTAAGTGTGACCCTGTGTACAGTAGAAAGAAATTTTTTCCCAAATCTGGGCCAACCTCACACTCTTTCTTGGGCTTAAGCCCTTTGCTGCAGTCACTGTGTCAATCCATTTCATTGGGGTTCTTTCTCTCCTTGGCTGACCTCCTATTTTTCCAAGTATGATGTCTTTCTCCAAGGAACATGATGACATGCCCAAAATATATGAGGCAAAGTCTCACATTTTTGCTTCTAAGGAGCACTCTGGCTCCAATTCCTCCAGCACAAATATGTGTTCTCTTTTGGCAGTCCATGTTGTTGTTGTTGTTGTTATGTGCCATCGAGTCGCCTGCGACTCATAGCAATCCTATGTACAACAGCCCTAA
>NW_006399763.1:32218524-32219496 GCF_000299155.1 Elephantulus edwardii | reverse complement strand
CTTCACCTTCTCCAGGACAAACCTGTTTGTTCTCCTAGCAGTCCATGGTATATTCAACACTCTTCTCCAGCACCACAGCTCAGAGGCATCAATTATCTTTCTATCATCCCTATTCACTGGGAACAAGGAAGAAAGATCAGTACTTGGAAAATATGAACCTAATGATAGAAATGAGTCTGGAAATAAAATGATAGAATTTTGTACAATCAATTACTTATTCATTGTACATACTTTTTATTAGAAGCACAAACAGGGACTATACCCATGAATCTCATCTGATGGTCTTCACAGGAATCAGATTGATTACATCTCTGAAGAGAAAAGCTGAAGAAGACCAATATCAGTTTTGAAATCGAAACCAGGTGCTGATTATGGAACAGACTGTAAAGTACTCATATGCAAGTTCAAAATGAAGCTAAAGATAATGAAAGCAAACTAACAAGAATCACAATTTGACCTTGAGCCTATCCTACTTGAATTTAAAAACCATCTCAAGAACAGTTCTGTGGCCTTGAACACTAATGAGTGAAGACTAGATGAGCTGTGGGAGGATATCAAGAATATTGTTCATGAAGAATGCAAAAGGTCATTATAGACTCAACTATTCCACTACTGGGTTTATGTTGTTGTTATTGTTGTTATGTGCCTTCTAGTCGCTTGTGACTCATAGCGACCCTATGTACAACATTCCTAAACTCTGTTCTGTCCTGTGCCAATCACATCGTCTCCGATACATCCATCCTAATTACCCCAGTCACTGAATCAATCCACCTCATAGGGGGCCGTCCCTTTCTGCGCTGTCCTTCTACCTTACCAAGCATGATGTCCCTCTCCAAGGACCTGTCCCTCCTTGCAACATGTCCAAAGTATGTTAGATGGAGCCTCAGAATCCTTGCCTCCAATGAGCAGCCTAGTTTGACCCTTTCCAGGATGAATCTGTCTGTTTTCCTAGCAGTCCATGGTACCCTCAAT
>NW_006399763.1:32212799-32217469 GCF_000299155.1 Elephantulus edwardii | reverse complement strand
ATTAAAGATGGAAGGATGACACAGTGTCACTGTACCAAAAAGAATTGGCTGACACAGAGGAATTTCATGAAACAACATATGATCAAAAGGCAATGGTGATGACAGAGGGAATTCAAGCTGTTCTGAAGGAATTGGAATGAAACAAAGCCTCCAGAATTGATAGCATAACAATAGACATATTTCAATAAGTAGATGCGGTCCTAGATGTGCATGCCACGTTGTGCCAAAAAATCTTGAGGGCAACTATGTGGCCAACTGACTGGAAGAGATGCATGATTATTCCCCTTTGAAAAAAGGTAATCCAACAGAGTATGGAAATTATCAAATAATTTCACTAATATCACATACAAGCAAAAATTCTGCTAAAGGTTATCCAGAAATGACTGGAATAGTATATCGACAGAGCATTACAAGAAATACGAACTGGGCTTAGAAGAGGCCATGACTAGGGACATTATTGCCAATGGCAGATGGATCTTGGATGAAAGTAGAGAGTACCAAGAAATATCTATCTGTGTTTCATTGACTATGTAAAGGTATATAACTGTATGGATCATAACAAATTCTGTCTAACTTTGAGAAGAATGGTAATCCCAGGACGCTTACTTGATTGTGTTCATGCAAAACCTGTACTTGGACCAGGAAGTAGTCATCAGAATAGTGCAAAGAAATATTACATGGTCCAAAATTAGGAAAAGAGTGTGCCAGGGATGCATCTTGTCTCCATATTTTGTCAATGTATGTGCAGATCAGATGATTTGGGAGGCTGGGCTTTATGAGTAGAAATGTGGCTTGAGGAAATGTGGCAGGATTGGAGGAAGAGTCATCAACAACCTACGTTACGCAGATGACACCACCTTGCTTGTGTGGTGGACCTGAAGGAGGACCTGATGTGCTTATTTTAGCAGGTCAAGGACTGTAGTCTTCAATATAGTTTGAAGCTCAACATCAAGAAGAGAAAGATTCTCACCACTGGACAAATTGGCAACACCAAGATAGATTGAGAAGAAATTGAGGTTGTTAACAATGTCAGCCTTCTTGGGCCCACAATCAATAGGCTTGGCACTGTTGTTGTTACTGTTAGGTGCCATGGAGTTGAGTAAGACTCATAGCAACCCTATGAACAATAGATTGGAACTCTGTTCTATCCTGTGCCCTTTTCACATTTCCTGATACATAAGAGCCCACTGCAGCAGTCACTGTATCAATCCACCTGGTGAAAGTTCATCCTCTCCTTTGACGAACCTGTACCTTTCCAACCGTCAATACCTCTCTTAGCAACATGCTCAAAGTACGTGAGGCAAAACCTTTGCCTCCAAAGAGCACTCTGACTGCACCCTCTCCAAGATATATTTGTTCTTTTGGTAGTCCATTGAATGTTCAGTGCTCTTCTTCAATATCACAGCTTAAAGTCATCATTTCTTCTGTCATCTCTATTCAGTGTCCAGCTCTCAGACACATAGCAAGTGATCAGAAAGACTCTAACCTGAATCAGATACACCTTAGTCCTCAAGCTAACATAGTTACTCCTCAAAAATTTGGAGAGGTCCCTAACTGCAGACTTACCCAGTTCATTATGTCTCCTGATTTCCTGGCTGCTGGTACCAAGTGTGTTAATTGTGCATCTAAGTAAGATGAAGTTGTTGACAGTTTCAATCTCTTCTCCATCCAGCATGATGTTTCTTATCAGTCCAATGGTAAGAATCTTTGTTTTCCTGACATTGAGGTGCAATCTATACTGAAGGCTGTATTCCTTGGTTCTGCAACAAGTACTTCAAGTCTTCCTCACTTTCAGCAAGCAAGACTGTGTTATCTGCATAACACAAGTTATCAATGAATATCCCTCTGATCCTGATGTCACATTCCTCTTTTTACAGTCCAGCTTCTATATAATTTTCTCAGTATACAGATTGAATAGATATGGAGAGAGAATACAACCAAACACATTCTCTTTTTCATTTTAAACCATATAGTGTTCCTCTGCTCTGTTCACATGGCAGCCTGATCGTCCAGGTTTAGGTTTTGTATGAGCACAAATAAATGCCCTTGGATTCCCATTCTTCTCAATGTCAGCCATAACTTTTTATAATCCACACAGTCATATGCCTTTGAAAAATCAATAAAGCACAAATACATATTCTTCTGGTATTTGTTACTTTTAGCAATGACATAATTCTTTAAACAATGACAAACATTATTTAATAATTGGAATATGGAATGAAAGTAGCTTGAATGTTGCAAAACTGGAAAATGTAAACAATGAAATAGAACACATGATCATCGACATACAAGGCATTCGTGAGATGAGACGGCATTTGTGAGATGAGATGGACCAGTTTTGGCCACTTTGAATCAGATCATCATATTGTATATATAAGATAAGCTGGGAATGAGAAACAGAAGAAGAATGGTGTTGCGTTCATAGTCAAAAGTCAATTTCAAGTTTCATCTTGCAATTCAATGTTTTGAGTGATAGGATAGCATTCATACACAAGGAAGACCCATTAATTCTACTGTTATTTAACTATATGCTCCTACTTCTAGAGTCAAAGAGGAAGAAATTGAGAATTTTTACTAAGTTATGCAGTCCAAATTGACCAAACATGCAATCAAGTTGTGTTAATGGTAATTGGTGACTGGAATGAAAAAGTTAGAAATAATGATGAAGGAATATTGTTGTTGTTGTTGATTGCCTTCCAGTCAAGCATTACTCATAGTGACTCTATGAACAAAAGGGAGTCCCTCTACAACTATCGACATTTATCAGAGATCATAGAGTCATATTATTTAGGAAGTGGATGCCATAGTAGTTGGAAAATATGGGATTGGTGACAGAAATGAGGCTGGAAATAGAATGATTGAATTTTGTATTTTAAATGATTTATTTATTGTAAATATTTTTTTAAAAAACACAAATGATGACTTTACACATGGATCTCACTTGATGGGCTGCTTAGGAATCATATTGACCATATCTGTGGAAGAAATCATTGGAGAAGCTCAATATCAGCAGTCAAAGCTAGTCTAGGGATGAACTGTTGGTCAGACCATCAATTACTCCAATAAAAGAAAGTGAAATATAAAAATGAAAATAAATCCACAGGAACCAAGTTATGATCTTGAATCAATCCCATCTGAATTTCAAGATCATCTTAAGAATAGGTTTGAGGTGCTGTACACCAATGATTGAAGACTGAGGATAGTTGTGGGACAATATCAAGGACATGATCCACAAAGAAAGTAAAAGGTCATTACAACAACTGAGGACAAAGAAAAAACCAAAATGGATGTTAGAAGAGACTCTAAAAATTGCACTAGAGTGTCGAGAAGACAAAACAAAAGGAATTCATCTACTTATGGTCAACTGATCTTTGACAAGGAGTAAGAATCAGTAAGGTGGGGAAAGGACAGTCTCTTTAATTAACAAAGGTGTTGGCAAAGTTGGAAAACCATCTGCAGAAAACTTAAGCAAGATCCACACCTCACACTTTATAAAAAAACCAGCTCAAAGTTGATTATGGTGTTGTTGTGTCATCAATTCACCTGTGACTATGTGCAGCAGCTCTGAAGCCTGCCCTGTCCTGAGCCAGTCTCTCTGTCTCCCACACACCTACTTCCATTACCCCAGTTACTGTATGGATTCATCTCATCTTGGGCCTTCCTCTCATGTGCTGTCCCTCCACCCTTCCGAGCATTATATCCTCTACAAGGACTGGTCCCTCCTAGTGATGTGAGATGGAGCATCATCAAGATCCTAGCCTCCAAGGAGAAACTTGGTTTCACCCTCTCCAAGACAGGATTTTTTGTTTTCTTAGTAGTTCATAGTATGTTCAAGACCATGCACCACAACTTGAAGGCATCAATTCTTCTTCTGTCATCTTTAGTCATTGTTCAGCTCTCTAATGCAGAGCAAGTAATTGCAAAGACCATGGCCTGGTTTTAGCACACCTTAGTCTGTAGATTGACATTGTTGCTTTTCAATACTTTGCAGATTTTCCTAACAACAACAAAAAAAGAGACCAAACAAAATAGATGTCAGAAGACTTTGAATATTGCAGTAGAGTGCTGAGAAGTCAAAGCAAAGGGAAGAAATAATGAAATTAAGGAGCTGAATAGAAGATTTCAAAGGGCAGCTTGAGAAGACAAGGCAAAGTATTGCAATGAAATGTTCAAGGAGCTGGAATCAGAAAAATCAAGATGGACTAGGGACCTAGAAGTAAAACCAAAGACCATAAAACTCATCAGAGAAAATCTAGACAGGATTCTAGGAGCTCCAATTCACAGCATGGGCAGTCTTCCAAGTATAATTTAAAAACTTCAAGCAGGAAAGAATAAAATAGACTAATGAAACCTTCTAAGAATCAAATCACTCTGTGCATAAAAAAAATTATCCAACAGAGTAAAAAGGAAACCCACAGAGTGGGAAAAATATTTGGCAATGACATATTTGATAAGGGACTTATATCTAAAATGTATAAAATATTCCAATATATCAACAAGAATAAGGTCAACAATCCAATTACAAAATGGGCACAGGATATGAATAGACACTTCACCAGAGAAGACATTCAGATGGCAAACAAACACATGAAGAAATGTTAAAAATTCCTAGCTATCAGAAAGAGGCAAATCAAAACAACTATGTGATATCCACCTCATCCCAGCAACAA
>NW_006399763.1:32183734-32184537 GCF_000299155.1 Elephantulus edwardii | reverse complement strand
AACAGAGTACTTTTTTAAGGATTCTCATCAGTCACTACGTTCATAGATACACAAAAACCAAAATGGCAGCTCTCATGTTGTATAGTGGATGCTGTTTTATACTGCAAATCCTCTTAGCCATTGTTTCAGAACTGAGGGACCCTTTCTCTTAGGTCCTTGGAGTACTGAAGGGCTGATAGCTCATCCTCCCAGCAGGTGATCTCGGCTCAAGGAAGCTGTTCTTGCCATTCTGAAGGTAGCTAGAACTCAGTGACTAACATGTGGGGATATATAGGTCATGCCTCTCAGTCCTTCTTGGGACAACTATACAAGTTTATTCCAATTTCATGGCATCCCCATGGGTTCTGTTGAGGATGTTGTTTGATTGACTGCAATCCAACTTGTTCCTCTACTCAATGCTGCTTTTTCACTCTCTCACATGTGTGGGTCTCAAGAGCACTTTCCCAAAAGACATATCACTTTGTTTCTCAGGAATCTAGTCTGTAACTCCTGGCAATATCCTCTGAATGCTGAAGGATGGAAATCCACTATAGAATGAGATACACATGAACCTTCATAAAGTGTTTGGATAAGTATGATACTTTTCTCTCTTGTGTTTATACTTTCCCTAATCTCTCTATTTCCTAACTATCCTCCCTTGATTAATCCCAATCACATAGAAGGTTTCTAAAAACAAACAGAAAATGATTCATAAAAATTTTCACGATCTACTACTTTTAAAGTACAAAATTAAAGTCATACTACTTTGATTTCATACTTTAATGAGCGAAGACCAGATGAGTTGTGGGAGGATGTCAAAGGTA
>NW_006399763.1:32161902-32181794 GCF_000299155.1 Elephantulus edwardii | reverse complement strand
AACAACAACACTTTTAAAGTAAGTAATTCAAGTACTAGAAAAATATGTATGAGTGTTTGAGTTGTTTCTAAAAGATGTCTCAAAAATTGTTAACTATCATTTGCTAGAAATTCAAATGTAGCCACTTGCAGGTTCATGCAAGTGTTGGATAGTTCTTTATTGTGTAAGTCACAGCTGAATAATATATCTGAATTTAAATGGACATTTATAATAAGAATAATAATCCTCCTTGGGATTTGCTTACAAAGCATGTTGCACCCATTACTTGATTATTTTCCACCATCCCCGAGAAAAGTTAACTAAGTTTTAGGCCTAACTTACAGATAGATAATAACTTGCTGAAGACCTGAGTTATGAGAAATTGGTTTTTTGTTGGTTTCTTGCTTTTTTAAAAAATTAATTTTAATGAAAGTTACAAAGACTTTGGATTTCCATTCATTCATTGTTGTACACTTTCCTCTCTGCCCACCCTCCCCCTAGTTCGCTTTTCTATTTGTAGAGTAAAAAAAAGAAAAAAATTTCATTGATATACAATCCCTCCACCCCCCAGTCTACTCCACTGTGCAGCTTTCATTCTGGACTCTTGACAATAATAACTAATCATATATCCTTTTAAAACAATTATCTCCTTCATCTGCTTCAATGCAGTAAACATTATTTATCCCCTTTTTTCTTAGTTTCCCTCCCAATCCTGATGTCAGTCCTGATTTACCACAATGGCGTCAAGCAGTATTTGTCCTTTGTGACTGAGATATTTCACTCAGCATAACATCCTCCAGGGTCACCCATTTTGTATAATAATTCATGAGTTCAATGTTTTTTAATGCTGCATAGTATTCCATTGTGTGAATATACCAGAGCTTCTCTAGCCATTTGTTTGTTGATGGGCACTTGAGTTGTTTCCAACTCTTTGTTACAGTGAATAAAACCACAATAAACATGGGTGTGCATATATCTTGGTTGGCAGTTCTGTTTTCTTTAGGGCATATTCCCAGTAGTGGAAATGCTGCATCAAATGGTATTTCTAGTTCCAACTTTTTGAGAAAGTGCCATACTGCCTTCCACAGTGGTTGCACCATTTTATACTCCCACCAACAGTGAATAAGGGTTCCAGTCTCTCCACAACCTCGTCAGCATTTGTTGTTTGGAGAAATTGGCTTCTGACAAAATCTAATTTCTAGGATCAGTCAATGGGCTCAAGCCTAGCATTCAAAGACAGCACCAGAAGACACTTGGTGTTTTGTGAAATGACACATTTTGAAGTACCTGTCACAGAAAGAAGGATGTAAGCTCAGGATCAAAGCATCCTTTTCAAAGAAGGGCGAGGTGCCTATTAAATAACTCTTGGCATCTGCTTAAACACTAAGCATTGTAATTTCAGAGAGCAAGAACAGAACTATAAATAGAAAAGTGGTTAGGGACAGGACTAGAGACATCGTTGTCACTCAAACTCAAATGTCACTTTTTGACAGCATTTCAGCAATTGATTTCTGATTCTCCATGCTTGGAATTCAGTAGTCACACTTTGCTGTGACAGGCTTAGGAGAGGATGAAGAGGCAGGGCCCGTTTAGGCACTCTGAACGCAGGTTGAGAATTATTAGCAGCCCATGCTGCATCTTTGGTAGCCAGGGTTTCTTTGGTGGCAAAAGATGACAAGACACTGAAGGTAGTTTTATTGGAAATGGTAAAAGTGAATCTCAAAGACAGAAAATGCAATCAGACCTGATGATTTAAAGAGTAGATCTGAGACTTATAACATGATTAAGAAACTAAAGCTATTGTCTCTCTCTTTGGGAGCCTTTGAAAATCTTTCATTGTTCTCTTTCCTAATCCAGTTTCCTCCGTATATTCATTTTGCTTATTTCATTCAACACAACTACCAGATGAACTCATAATTTCCAAGCTTCAGTCACTGCCTCCAGTTAGCAACGGTCAACACACCTCCTAGGGAAAATTCTCATATGGGAGAGATTGAGGAGGCTAGTTCATATGTTGTCTCTTGTATGGAGCTGATCAGTTTTAGGGTCAGATATGCAGCCTTTCTTAAATTGATTATGGTTGAGGGTGGTCACATGGCAGAGATCCTTCCAGGTACCTTGGTGGCAATGATATCTATGTATGATATTTTCCTATGTTGTTGTTACTATGTGCCTTTGAGTGCCTTGCAACTCATAGCTATCCTATGTAAAATAGCTGAGAACCCTGCCCTATCCTGAGTCAATTTCATTGTCTTTGACACACCTATGTCATTATTTCAGTCACTGAGTCAATCCATCTCATCCAGGGTCTTCCTCTCTTATGTTGTCCCACCACCCTTCCAACCATGATGGATGTGTGCTTCCAAGCACCCTTCAAAGTTCTTCTCCAAGGACTGGTCCTTGTCTTCCAAAGTTGTACCATTTTAGTGGGATAGTAGGAAAAGAATGGATAGATTATGAACACTGCACTGGAATAGATAAGGGAAAGGACTGTCTGAAGGGCATGTATGATTGGGCACTAGATGCATGAAAACAGAGGTGCATCACAAAGTGGGCTGGGCGAAAGGGACGGGTAGGGAGGGGAGGAAAATGGGTAACACTGAATGAATAAAACTTAACCTTTCTGTAAACTTTCACTGATATCACAATTAAAAGATTTATAAGAGGAAGAGATCATCATGGATAAAGAAATTCAGGGAGTATTTGCCAAGAAAAGTGTGCCTAGCAGAGAGTCTAGAAGGATAAGAAGACTATGGAAAGGGAAGAGCCTCCATTGGTGTGGAGGAGAGGAAAATGGTAAGGTATAACAGATGTCTATGTGCACAATGAATAAACCTAGCTATTATGAGCATAGAAGGTGTGTTAAAAAGTACAAGAAGGTAAGTTAGGAAAAATAGATAAAAGTTAAAAAATAAAGGACCTTGAAAACAAAATTAAAGAATTTATTTTTATACTGAATATCTAACTCACAATGTTTGAACAGAATAAGGAATAGGTAGGGCAGTGTTCTAAGGGTGTTTGCTATTCTGGAGCAGGTTGGGACTAGAGCCTATCAGGAAGCCATTCCAATGTTCATCAATCAAGTGGGGCAAGAGCTCAAAGATAAGGCAATGGATTAAAATACATCAGAAAGAATATTATGCTTTTATTTAAATATTAAATTAGGGAAAAGGTTCATGTATTTAGAAGCCAACGTAAAATTCTATATTTATGAAGATGAAGGCTTACACATGCTCAGTGTTATTAAGTCATTCTCTTGTTTAGTTAAAACAGGAATTCAAATTTTAAATATAAGGAGGAATGTGGCATCAGGATTGGAGGGAGACTAATCAATAACCTGCATTATGCAGATGACACAACTTTACTTGCTGCAAGTGAGAAGGGCTTGAAGCACTTGTTGCAGAAGATCAAGGAATGCGGTCTTCAATATGGATTGCACCTCAATATTAAGAAAACAAATATTCTTACCACTGGACTGATAAGAAGTATCATGATGGATGGAGAGGAGATTGAAACTGTCAACAGCTTCATCTTGCTTGGATCCACAATTAACATCTTTGGTATGAGCAGTCAGGAAATAAGGAGACACAGTGCAATGGGAAAATCTCGAGTTATGGACCTTTCCAAATTATTAAAGAGTAGGGATGTCAGTTTGAGGACTAACGTGTGTTTGATTCAGGTTATGGTCTTTCCTATTACCAGCTATGTACCTGGATAATGAATAAGAATGACAGAAAAATAATTGACACCTTTGAGCTGTGGTTTTGGAGAAGAGCACTGAACATTCCACGGATGGCCAAGAAAATAAATATGTCTTGGAAAGGGTGCAGCTGAGGTGCTCTTTGGAGGCAAGAATGATGAGGCTTCACCTCACATACTTTGGACATATTGCTTGGAGGTGCTATTCCTTGGAGAGGGACATGATGTTGGGAAGGGTGGAGGGATGGTGCAGGAGAGGAGGAGTCTCAACCAGATGAACTGACAAAGTAACTGCAGCAATGGGCTCTTGTCAGGAAGTGTGAGGATTGCGCAGGACAGGACTAAGTTCAGATCTTTTGTTCATAGGGTCACTATGAGTCATACTTAACTTGACGGCACCTAACAACAGTCCATTTATCTTACCCTTCGTACTCAATGCATTACAGAGTTTTACCTTCAATATTTGTCTCCACTGCAGTTTGCTTTTCCCCTCGTCTACTCTGATAGCCCTAATCTAATGGTTTTCAAACTTCAGTGTACATCAGAATCACCTGGAAAACCTGTTAACACTCATTCTTGGATTCAGTCCCAGAGTTTCTGATTCAGTAAATCTGGGAAAGGGCATGAGGATTTGCATTTACAACAAGCTCTTCGGTGCTAGTGATGCTGTTGATTAAGGGCTCCCACTTACAGAACCACTGTGCTGATCCAAAGCATCGTTATCACTTGTCTGGATTATTTTAGTGATTTTACTCATCTGCTTTTACTTTTACCTTCGCTCTCCTCACAGCAACATGATAATTTTTTTTTAAAATTTAAATGAAATCATATTATTTTACTGGTTAAAAAAAAATCTATAATGGCTCCAGACTACTTCTCATTGTGGTCTCCAGGCCTTGCAAGACCTGCAAGTTATGCGAACCCTTTTTGTATAATAACCACCACCTAACATTTTATGCTATTAGTGCCCTAGACATTTGCATATGAGTTCACCCAGAGTGCTCTGTCACCAAATTTTTTCATAGTTAAACTCAGATAATAATCATCTTTTAAGTTTTCCCAAGAGGCCTGGTGGTACAGTGGCTTAAATATCAGGCTGCTGGCTGAAAAGTAAGCAGTTCAAAGCCAAAGCAGAAAGAAGAGGTAGTCTACTCCTGTAAAGATTTACAGCCTTGGAAATCCTATGTTGGTTGCAGTGCCACCTTGTCCTAGAGGATTGCTTTGAACTGGAATCTACTCTATAGCAGTGGATTTTTATGGTTTTCCTTATGCTTTGAATTTGAAGTTACCTTCTGAAGTTTCCCTTTACTACCTTTATTCTTCTTTATTCTAGTTACCATGAGAATTGTTGTGTTTGTTTGTTATCTATTTATTGCTGTTGTTCCAATAAGTTCACTAAGTGCAAGGTCTTTGTAGTTACAGAACTTTTCAGTGTCTGGTACAAGTTTGTGTGCTCAACTAATATTTGAGGAGTGAGCGTATATGCCTAAACTCCAAACGTGAATGAAGCTCTTGTATTTTTTCTATGGGACCTCCAATGTTCCATGAAGCTCTGAAGACGCAAATATATGCTTTGGAGAGAAATACCACTCATCTCTTGCTTACAGATTGATCTATACCAGCTCAGTTAACTATCCTTTTTCTTTTATATGCAACAAAAGGATTGAGCAAAGCAAAAGTGGTATTTAGTAAACCTTACTTCTTATACTTATTCCTACCACCCGCATTCTCTCATCTCATTGTCTTTTAGCATCTGCTCAAAATCTCTCATTGCAGCACTGAATCAGGCTGGTCTCTTCTCTAGCTAGACAGCCCAGTGCCAGACCTGCCTTTTCTTATCATCAAAACTTGTCTCCCAAACAAACAACACCACAAACTTCTCTCCCTCCATCCTCCTCAACCCTGAAGATTCTGCTGTAATGCTAGGTGGGGAAACAGAGTAAATAGGTTAACTACTTTGACTTAATTTGTGATTGATAGACATCAGGACCTCTTTGATAATAAAATATATCTAAGATAACAGTGAATATCAGTGAAACATTGTCTGGTACAGTGCCAGAAGATGAAGTTGTCAGGCTGAAGGCACTAAAAAGACTGCCTCATTAGAGTCTACCTTAATGATGTGAATGGAGTCAATCTTTCAGTCAGTGAGGGGCCTTCATTTACTGATGTGGCACTATTCAAAATGAAGAGAAGCCAGTGAAAATATTCATTAATAATTAGAATATATAAAGTATGTTGTTGTTGTTTGGTTCCATTGGGTTGAGTACGACTCATATTTTGTTTTTGTTGTATATTGTAGAATTGGAACTTACCCATAGCTGATTCTCCAGTGAGTTTTCAAAGGCAGTGAGTTTCGCACGGGAGGAGATTGCCCATCCTTCTCCCATAGAACAGCTGGGGGCCTCAAACTCCATGCCTTTGGGATTGCAGCTCAGCTTCTTGGCACTATACCACCACTAAGACACTATGAAAAACAGATCTGAACTCTGGCCTGTCCTGTGCCATCCTCATCATGTCTGACACACTCAAAGCCCATTGATACAGTCACTTTGTTAATCCTTTTCATCAAGGGTCCTCCTCTTTTTTTTGCTGACTCTCCACCTTTTCAAGCATAATGTCCCTCTCCAGTGAATAGCCCCTTCTAGCAACATGCGCAAAATATGAGAGAGCAAGCTTTGCCATCCCTCTGGCAAGGAGCATTTTGACTGTACTTTCTCTAAAACATATTTGTTTATTCTCCTGGCAGTCAATGAGATAGTCAGTACTCTTCACACACCACAACTCAAAGGCATCATTTCTTCTTCATTTATCTTTGTTCATTGTCTGGCTCTCAGGTGTATAGTAAGTGATTGAAAAAAAGACAAAACAACAACAACAACAAGAAAAAAAAAACCATGGCCTGACTCAAGCACACTTTAGTCTTCAAACTGACATCATTGCTTCTTAGTAATTTGGAAAACTCACTGACAGTATAAAGTATGTTGTTGTTATGTGTCTTCAAGTCGCCTGTGACTCACAATGACTCCGATGTACAACTGCCCTAAACCCTGCTCTATCCTGTATCAACCTCACTGTCTCCAACACACCCACCCGGATTACCCAGTCACTGAGTCAATCCACCTCATAGACGGTCTTCCTCTCCTGCGTTGTCCCTCCACCCTCCCAAGCATGACAGTCTTCTCCAAGGACTGGTTCCTCCTTGCAACATGTACAAAGTATGTCAGATGAAGCTTCAGAATCCTTGCTTCCAAAGAGCAGCCTGGTTTAACCCTCTCCAGGATGTACCTGTTCATTTTCTTAGCAGTCCATGGTATATTCAATACTCTTCTCCACCATCACAGCTCAAAGGCATCAATTTTCTTTCTGTCCTCCCCAGTCATTGTCCAGCTCTCTGACGCATAGCAAGTGATTGCAAAGACCATGGCCTATATCAGGTGCACTTTAGCCTCCAGAGTGACACTATTGCTCCTCAGCACTTTGGAGAGGTCCCTAACAGAATACTTTCCCATTGTAATGAGTCTTTTAATTTCCTGGCTGATGATGCCAAGAGTATTGACTGTGGAGTCAAGCAAACTAAAGCTGTTAACAGTATCAATGTCTTCACCATCCATCCTGATGCTGCCAATTGGCCCAGTGGTGAGAATTTCTGTTTTCTTGATATTGAGCCTTAATCCATACTCAAGGCTACAGTCCTTGACCTTCTGCAGCAAGCACTTCAGGTCCTCCTCAGTTTCAGCAAGCAGGGTTGTGTTATCTGCCTAATGCAGATTGTTGATGAATCTTTGTTTCTAACATTAGCATTCAATTAATAGTTATTATTAATGCTTCTTGCTTAAATGTTGGTCAATAGCAGACTGCAGAAGTTGGTTGTTATTGTTGTTAGGCACCATTAAGTCTGTAATTTATTCATCTTTGAATTTGGAAATTGGTATCTAAATTTTAATAATAGTCAAATTAGCAAATCTTCCTTATATGCAAATGGATATTATCCAATCACTGACTTTATATTCTAATATAGATCTTGAAATCTTTCTTTTAATGATGAATTCTACACCATTCCTTTTCAATTTGTCATTTCTTGCATAATAAATTACATGAATGTCTGATTCAAAATGTCAAATATTTGTCCTGTTCAGCTCACAAATTCATTAAGATCTTGTTCTTTATGTGTTCCATTTGCTTTTTGGCAACTTACAATTTTCATAGATCTAACAGCACATGAATAGAGAACTGCTAGAAGTACAGGCTGGGTTTAGAAGGAGTTGTATTGGCATTCTGTCAATTCTTAATCCCTTGCTTTTTGCAAATACCTTCAGTGCAATGTAAACTTCTATATACACAGATCTTGAAGCATAGAATACACAGGAATCAAATCTCTTTCCACATTTATGAGAGCTCACTATCATAAGTAAAATAAAGGTCGTAAGTTTAAAAAAAAGGCCAGAGACTGTGGAACAGATCATCAATTTCTCCAATGCAAGTTCAAAATGAAGTGTAAGAAAATGAAAAGATTTCCTTGAGAGCCAAAATACAAACTTGAGCATATCCTATCTGAATTTAGAGACCATATCAAGAATAGATTTGAAACACTGGATGCTAACAATTGAAGACTGGGAAAATTGTGGAATAATATCAAGGAAATGAAAAAAACCCAAAAGATCATTAAAAAGATAGGAAATACAGAAAAGATGGAAATGAATGTCAGAAGAGATTCTAAAATTTTATTCAGATTGTAAAAAAGTTCAAGCAAAAGGAACAAATGATTAAATAAGAGAGCAGAGCAGATTCCAAAGGGCAACTCAAGAAGACAAAGCATTATAACGAAATTTGCAAAGGCCTAGAGTATTAAACCAAACCAGAAGAACATGTTCAGAATTTCTCAAGTTGAACTAATAGAAGAAAAAAATATTGAGGCCTTGAGTTTCAATAGTGAAGGATTCTGTGGGCAAAATATTAAATGATGTAGGAGACATAAAAAGAGATGGAAGAAATACACAGTCAGTGCAACAAATAGAGTCTGCTGATACTCAGTCATATCAAGAGGGAATATATGATCGAGAACAGATGGTACTGAAATAAGAAGTTCGCCTTGCACTGAAGTATTGGCAAAAACAAAGCTCAAAGAACTGATGGAATACCAAGTGATGTATTTCAACAAACAAGTGAAGCCCTGGATGTGCTCATTTATCTAAGTCAAGAAATTTGAAGAGAGCTACCTGACCAATGACTGGATAAGATCTGTATCTGAAGTCTTAAAAAAAATCAAGTGAAATGTGGAAATTATTTAACAATATCATTAATATCACATACAAGTAAAATTTTGCAGCAGATTATTTTAAAATGACTGAAACAGTACATCCAAAGGGAACTGCTAGAATGAGGAGTATAATTTTTGATGTCGGATAGATCTTGGCTGAAAGCAAGGAATGCCAGAAAGATGTTTACTTATGTTTTATTGACTATGCAGATGTAACTGAATGTGTTGTTGCTGTTGTTATGTGCCATAAAATCACCTGCTGCTCATAGTAACCCTATGCACAATAGCTCTGAATTCTCTGCTATCCTGAACCAACCTCATTGTCTCTGACACACCTACCCCCATTACCCAGTTACTGAGTCAATCCATCTCCTCGAGGGTCTTTCTCTCCTTAACTGTCCCTCTACCCTTCCAATCATGATGTCTTTCAAGGACTGGTCCTTCTTGGCAACATGCCGAAAGTATGAGAGATAAAACTTCAAAATCCTTCCCTCCAAAGAATAACCTGGTTTCACCCTCTCCAGGACATACCTGTTTGTTCTCTTGGCATTTCTTGGAATATTCAATACTCTTCCCCAGAACGACAACTCAAAGGCATTGATTCTTTTTCTATCATCCTTAGTCATTGTCCAGCTCTCTGATGCATAAGTAAGTAATTGCAAAGTCCATGGCCTGGATCAAGAGTATATTAGTCTCTAAACGGATATTGTTTCTCTTTAGCGCTCTGGAGAGGTTGCTGATAGCAGACTTTCTCAATGCAATTTGACTTTTGATTTCCTGGCTGCTGAAGCCAAGAGTGTTGATTGTGAAGCCAAGCAAGATGAAATTGTTAACAATCTCAATCTTTTTTCCATCTGTCATGATGTTGTCAATTGGCTCAGTGGTGAGAATTTTTGTCTTCTTGATACTGAGCTTCAATCCATATTGAAAGCAGCAGTCCTTGACCTTCTGTAGCAAATTCTTCATGTCTTCCTCAGTTTCAGCAAGCAATAATGTGTCATCTGTATGACATAGGCTGTTGATGAATCTTCCTCAAATCTTGATGCCATATCCCTCCGCATAAAACTCAGCTTCCCAAACTATCTGTCACACACACACACACACACGTACAGAGACAAGATGCATCCCTGACACTCCTTTCTACAGTCAAATGCCTTTGCACCGTCAATGAAATACAGATAAATATTCCTTTCATACTCTCTCCTTTTGGCCAAAATTTGTCTGACTTTAGCTATGATATCCGTAGTGCCACAGCCTCTACTACGTTCAGCTTGCCCTTTTTGTAATTCTCTGTCCAGTGGTGTTTGGATTATCTTCAGCAATATTTTGCTTGTGTGTGATATTAATGATATTGTTTGATAATTTCCAAATTATGTTGGATCATCTTTTTTGAAAATTGAAATTTGAATACATATGGATATCTTCCAGTTACTTGGCAAGGTAGTTGTCCTTCAGAATTCTTGGTAAAGCCTGGTTAGCATCACCTGGTTAGCATCTGTTTGTTAAAATATATCAATTGGTATTCCATCAGCTCCTGGTGTCTTGTTTTTTGCCAACTCCTTCAGAGCAGCTTGAACTTCCTCCTTCATAACCATTGTCATAGTAAATTATGTGTAACCACACTTATTCAATCTGTAGGCCAAGAAAATAATCCAAGAAGTTGAACAATATGAAAAGAATGTGGCAGTAAGAATGAGAAAGGACTCATCATCAATGTACGTTATGTGGATGACTCAAAAAAAGTGAATAGAACTTGAAGCATTTGCTTAAGAGCAAAGACTAGATTTAAGTAGCATCAATAAAACAAAAGTCTTCATAATTGGGTCACTAGGCAGTATCATGATAAATTAAGAAAAGATTGGTGTTGTCAAGAATTTCATTTTATTTTAATCTATAATCTACATCCATAGAAAGGTTGTTATGTACTTTTGAGTTAGAGCCAACTCATAGCTGACTCTCTAGCAGTTTTTCAGAGGTAGTGAATTATGTAGGATGAGATCGTTTGTCTTTCTCCCAGAATTACTGGTGTATTTGAACCTCATACCTATGAGTTGGCAGTATAGTTCCTTACTACTTGGCCACCAGAGCTCCCTTCCTACCCATGGACATGGCAGTAAAAAATGGGGGGTGGGAAAGAATTGCATTTGGCAAAATCAGGGATCTCTTTAAAGCATTAAAGAACAAGAACATCAGTATAAAGATTCAAGCACACACGACTCACACATGTTATTTTCAATTGCTTCTTATGCATATGAAAAGATGGACAATGCAGTGTTTTCTGGCTGTGTTCTAACAACTGCATCCTGGTCCAACTACAGGTTTCACATGAGCACAATCAGGTGTTCTGGGATTTTCATTCTTCTCAATGTTAGCCACAAATTATTGTGATCCACCAAAAAATAAATGAGACCTTTGAATTGTCTTGATGGGCAACATTGAATATCCTACTGACTACCAAAGGAACAAACAAATTTGTCTTGGATGAAGTGCAGCCAGAGGGATCCTTAGAAGCAAAGATGATGAGAATTCATCTCACATAAGTTGGGCATATTAGCTGGGGCAGTCCTGGGAAAAGTACACCTTCCCTGGAAAAGTATAAGGTCAGAATGAAGAAGAACTGACCCAGTGACTGGGTCAGCGAAAAGTATAGGGTCAAAATAACTGAGCTGACCCAGTGACTACAACAGTGGTTTTAAGAACAGCAGAAACTTTAAGGATAGCACAGAATTGGTTATTGTTATTGTTGTTATGTGCCGTCGAGTCGCTTGCTACTCATAGTGACCCTATGTACAACAGCTCTAAACTCTGCTCTGTCCTGTGCCAATCTCATTGTCTCCGACACACTCATCCCGATTGCCCCAGTCACCGAATCAATCCACCTCCCAGAGGGCCTTCCCCTCCTGCGCCTGCCCTCCACCCTCCCAAGCATGACGTCCTTCTCCAATGACCGGTCCCTCCTTACAACATGACCAAAGTATGTCAGACAAAGTCTCAGAATCTTTGCCTCCAAGGAGCAGCCCAGTTAAACCCTTTCCAGGATGAATCTGTTTGTTTTCTTAGCAGTCCATGGGACCCTCAGCACTCTCCTCCAACACCAAGGCTCAAAGGCATCAATTCTCCTTCTATCCTCCCTAGTCATTGTCCAACTCTCTGACACATAACAAGTGATTGCAAAGACCATGGCCTGTACCAGACGCACCTTAGTCTCCAGAGACATATCGTTGCTCTTCAGTACTTTAGAGAGGTCTCTAACAGCAGACTTTCCCATAGCAATACATCTTTTAATTTCCTGGCTTCTGGTGCCAAGAGTGTTGATTGTGGAGCCATTCAGAATTGGTTAGGATTTTGTTATAATTATAGACAATGGTTCAGTTGCCATGGTTCTAAGTTCATGCAAGGGCACTTAACTACTACAATAAGGGCCTAGTGGTTAGCAGTAACATTCATGCTACAGACAAAAGTTTGATTCCAAGTTGCTGGACCTCATTCTGCATTCATCTTTAAATAGAGGCTTGAATGTTGATAAGATGCTGATCAGATTTCAGCAGAGGTTCCATACTGAAATGTACTTGCGTTTGTTGTTATATGCTGTTGAGTCACTTGTGACTCATATATACAACAGCCCTAAACCCTGCTCTATCCTGTGCCACCTACTCCCATTACCCTAGTCACTAAATCAATCCATCTCACAAGCCCTTCCTCCTCTCCTGCCCTGTTCCTCCACCCTCCCAAGCATGATGTCCCTCTCCAAGGACTGGTCCATCCTTTTAAGATGTCCAAAGTATGTCAGACAAAGCTTCAGAATCCTTGTCTCTGAGGAGCATCCTGGTTTCACCCTCCCTAGGATGAACCTGTTTGTTCTCCTAGCAGTCTGTGGTCTATTCAATACTCTTCTCCAAAACAACAGCTCAAAAAAGCATCAATTCTGCTTCTATCATGCCTAGTCATTGTTCAGCTCTCTGATGAATAGCAAGTAATTACAAAGACTATGGTACTAGAAAAGTCTAATGATCTACTTCGAAGAAATCAGCCAACAAAAGCCCAATGGTTCACAACTAACATGGTTTGGGAACACGCATCATTCAGTTTCATCTTAAAGAGCATCACCATGAATTGGGAGCAAACTACAGTGGGTAATAATGACAAGCTAAGTGTGATAGAAAAAGCACCAACTGTTCTGAAATTACAGAAACTTCGAAACTATATATTTTAACTAAATATGTACTTTGTTTTGGATTTTGTTTGGAGATTGAAAATAAGTTTTAACAGTGAACATATTACTGAATTAACAGGGTTATGAAAACATGAAATGTGAGATATAGGAAATCCAGAAAAACAGGTTGTAAAACAGCTTTACATTGATCAGCTGAGCCTTTGACATTTGCCTCTTTGACAAAACAATAGGAAGCATTGCTGTTTATAAAGAAAAGAAGTTTATCTGAAGATCTCAGAGTTGTATTCAACAGAATTCTTGGTCAAGAACAAAACATTTCCTGTGTGTTTTCCATTCAGAAAAGCAGAGCCACTTTCTCTGATTCCTGTCTGCCCATTCTCCACCTCCACCCCCTACATGGTTCTGTGCTGCTTATTGGCTAAGAGTGATCATCTACTAAAGACTTTGTAGTTAATTAATTCTACTTATGGCTGAATTGAGAAAGGTCTAGTTAGGTAATCTTAGGAAGGAAATACTTGGCTTATTAACAGACAGAAATCAAACAGTGTAACAAACACTTTATAAGGTATAAAAGCTGAAATTGTGGAAACTATATGGTTTTCAATGCCTCTTTCCCCATCTAATCATTACAAATCCTCCTGATCCTCCTGTGTTTGACATTTAGATTCATCCTCTTCTCTCTAATCTTGAAGTTCACATTCTATTCCAGCAAGTAGCATTTATCTAATCTCCTCTAGCTCACGGCTACTCCATTTTCTCTTGCTTCCATTTATTCCTTTCCCCACCTACTTTCGTTTCTTTCATACCCTGCTCAATTTGTTTGCTACTCCTTCCTTCTGATTAAGACTGTGAATCAGAAACAACTTCTCTAAGTCTGGTATCAATAACCTTGAGTCACATGGTTTGGTCCTATATCTGTATCTTTGGTCTTCACATTTATTTATTTATTTATTTATTTATTTATTTATTTATTTATTTATTGTGGAACTGTTGTCTCCCTTTATTAGTTAAGGTCCCACAGGAGTAAGATGGGCAATCTCATCCCATGTAATTACTGACTCTGAAACCCCACTGGAGGGTCAACTATGAGTCAGTTCTGGTTTGATGATACATAACATAACAGAATTGGGTGCATAACATAACAGGGTGATGTCTGAAGACAAAAACACATCAAACCCATAGAAAGTAGAGAGAATTGGTGATCCTTCCAAAGAGAAGTAGCTGCAGAAGAGATAGAAACATGGTATCATGAGTTTGATTATTTGTAGTTTTAGTTCACTGCAACCCAAAGTTTCTCAAGGTAACTATTCTATGTTTACTTCCAATTTTAAGACTCCCTTTCTAAACATCTGTCTCTCTTGATGAAGATGAAAAATAATAAAGTTAGAAATGATGGAAGGAGTAACCCTCCTACTACAGTCCTGACCTGCAATCAGAAGGGTCGTTTTCACTTTCAAATAAGTTTTATTTTCTTCCCCATTCACATTATATTTCATATGATCATTCCCATACATGTATCTTAATCACCATTGCTCCATGTCTACCACTACCCTATCCCTTCAGATTTCCCAATTCCTTCACCCTCTCCCTCAACCCATTAAACTCTGCTACCTTGTGATTTACCCCCTCCCCTCCTCTGCACCCCCTTAGCCGCCCTACCCATTTCCCTTTCCTCTTTGACTATTCATACACATCTAACTAGTTTTCCTTCTATTTTTACAATAATGGTCTTATGCAGTATTTGTCCTTATGAACCTGAGTTAGTTCATTCATCATAATTCTCTCTAGTCTCTTCCATGTTATATAATATTTTTCAAAATTGTTGTTCCTGAATCCTGTATTATATTCCATTTGTGTAAATCTATCATGATTCTCAATCCAGTCGTTTGTTGGTGGACATTTAGGCTGTTTCCATGTCCTTGCTGTTGTGAATAACGATGCTTTAAACATCAGTATACAAATCTCTGTTCGTATGTCAGTTCTGTTTTACCCCGGGTATATTCCTAGCATAGGAAATGCCAAACTGCTTCTAGAGTGGTTATACTCACTTTTTTTTAAGTGCCTTTCCTTGAAGTAAATTTTCCTTATGCAAACTTAATCATTATTTTAAGCTATGGCATTCATTTTTCTCTCTTCCAGAGCATGGAAACTCTTTTAGAAAACCTTTATATTTTCAGTGGCAACTAAGTAGTCACTCAGTCTTTTTTTTTAATGTTCAATAGCTCTAACTTTTCCTTATATGGCCCATTGTAAATCCTTTGACACAAGACACATGTTTATGAATGCTCTGAGCCTTTCTCCTCAGCTAGAACATGACTTGACCTCCAGAGATATCTAGAAGAAATGTACTCAGCTGTGTTGACTGTCTGCTTATCCTCTGCAGGACCTCTGGGCTGCTGCCAATCCCTCCTTACTGCTGTGGTCTCTTGGCTTGTCCCCTGCATGCATACACAAACACACACAAACACATACTCTGACACATAGCCAGGGCTGAAGCCACATGGAGTTTTGGCTTCTCGGTGGCAGCTGCTGAAATTACCTTCTGAACTCTTTACACAGGGGAGCATCTGGGCTTTCTCCTTCAGACCACAGCAGATCTATGTCATTCTTGCTTTGAATCATTGGCTATCTGAGCACTCTATTTCTGTGCTCCCACAGTAGAAAAGAAAGGGATGTTATTTGCTGTTTGTGGATCTCTAGAAATAAAACAGAAACCAGAACTGGATTCCCGATGAGCTTGTCCTTTGGTCTCCATTCTGTGGAATGAAGTGGTTTCTTGTTTAAATGGTCTGTGACCTGCAGGCCCTAATGGCTCTTCTGGTTGACATATTAAAGAAAGCTTTTAAAGAAGAGAAGTAAAAGGAGAAAATTCTCGACACTATGGAAGAGGGATGATTTTCTGGAGTGTGTGACAGAATTTCTGCAGTCTACATGAGTTGCTTTGGAAAACAAGCACCAGTACATATTAAATCTTAACTAGGTGAAAATCAAAACAGAACATCCAATGTATGCCAAATATTCAACAGGCGAATGTAAATAAAAAAGACAAGAAGAATGCTAGTAATAATCAGACAAAGTAGGATTTGTCATAAAGCAATTCATAGGGATAAAGAGCCATTTTTTACTTATTCTATTGATATATGATACATTACAAAATGAAGGTCTTGTTATTCTTGTTACATGTGCTTGAGTCAACTACTGCTCATTGCAAGCTTATGAGCAATAGATCTGAACCTTGTCCTGTATTACCCCATCCTTGCCATCTCCGCCATGCTCAAGTTCATTATAAGTTTCTGTGTTAATTCATCTTGTTAAAGGCCTTCCTTTCTTTCTCTCGCCCTCCACCTTTTCTGGCATTCTTTTCCCAAGGACTACCTATTATGATAACATTCTTAAAGTATCTGAGATGAAGTTCCATCATCCTGGTCTCCAAGTAGCCTCTGATCACTCTTCTCTAAGACAGATTTATTTGTTCTTTTGGCAGTCCATGGAGTACTCTTCACCAACACCACAATTCAAAGACATTGATTCTTTTTCTGTTTTCCTTATACATTGTCCAACTTTCATATGCATAGAAAGCAATTGAAAATACTGTGGCCTGCATCAGGTGCACCTTAGTCTTTAAATTATCATCATTGCTCCTCAGCACTTTAAAGACATCCTTGGCAGCATATTTCCCCAATGTAACATGTCTTCTGATTTCTTGACTGCTGTAACCATGTATGTTTCAAGTAAAATTAAGTTATTGAAAACTCCAATCTTTTTTTCCATCTACCATGATGTTTTGCATAAGCACAGTTAATTGTTCTAGGATTCCCATTCTTTTCAAAGTAAACCACAATTTATTGCTATCCACACACTCAAATGCTTTGCATAGTCAAAGAAAAGCTTTCTGTCAAGATCCACCTGACACTGACAATAATATCTCGAATCCCACAGCCTTTTCTAAAACCAGCTTGTGTTTTTGGTAGTTCTCTGTCAATGTACTATTCCAGTAGTTTCTGGGTAATTTTTAGTAGGATATTGCTAGGGTATGATATCAGTGATATTGAATGATAATTTTCACATTCTGTTGGGTTGCCTTTTTTTGGAATGGGAATAAATATGGATCTCCTCCAGTCAACTGGCCACATAGTTGTCCTCCAGATTTCTTGGCACAACCTGGTGAGCATGTCCAGGGCAGCATCTGTTTGTTGAAATATGTCAATAGGTATTATATCAATTACTGGGGCTTTATTTTTTGCCAAGTCCTTCAAAGCAGCCTGAACTTCCTCCTTAATCACCATAGCCTCTTGATCATATGTTGTTTCTTAAAAGTCTAATGTGTCAACTAATTCTTTTTTGTATTCTGACTCTTTAGACTCCTTCCATATTCTTCTAATACTTTGTGGATCAGTCAATATTCTATCCATAACATCCTTAAGTATTGAGACTTGAAGCTTAAATTCATTCTTTAAAGAAAGCCAAGTGAGTATGGCCTTTTTGATTTTCAGACTCCAGTTCTTTGCAGATATCATTACAACACTGTCTTTCTGTGCTGCCCTTTGAAATCTCCTTTTCAGCTCCTTAAATTCTTGATTTTTTTTTAAGGAAGCAATCCTCAGAACAGAGCAGGGAAGCACTGCATGGTTCAAAATCAGGAAGGGAGTGCATCAGGGATGCATCCTGTCCTTGTACCTTTTCAATCTATATGCAGAACAGATCATTTGGGAGGCTGGGCTTCATGATGAAGAATATGGCATCAGTATTGGAGGAAAGCTCATTAACAACTACGTTATGCAGATGATACAACATTTTTTGCTGAAATGGAGGAGGACCTGAAGTGCTTGCTGCAGAAGGTCAAAGACTATAGTCTGCAATATGAACTGAAACTCAACATCTAGAAGACAAAGATTCTCACCACTGGACCAATTGAAAACTCCATGATGAATGGAGACAATATTGAGGTTGTTAACAGTTACAGCTTGCTTGGCTTCCCAATAAACATTCTTGGCACCAGAAGTCGGGAAATAAAAAAGATTCATTGCATTAAGTAAATCTGCTTTCAGGGAACTTTCCAGAGTACTGAGAAGTAATGATGTCAGTCTAGAGACTAAGGTGCACCTGATTCAGACTATGGTCTTCGTTATGCATCAGAGAGCTGGATAATGACTAAGAATGATAGAAGAAGAATTGATGCTTTTGTGTTGTGGTACTGAAGAACAATCTTAAACATACCATGGACCATCAAGAAAACAAATAGGTCTGTCTTGGAGAAAGTGAAACCAAGTTTCTCTTTGGAGGCTAAGATTTTGAAGCTCCATCTTACATACTTTGGCCATGTGGACAGGGGGGAACAGATCCTTGGAGAAGGACATTATGCTCACAAGAGTGGAGGGATAGTGCAGGAGAGGAAGATCCTGGATGAGATAGATAGGCACAATAACTAGAGAAATGGGGGTATGTGTGTCGGGGTAAGTGAAATTGGCTCAGGAGAGGTCAGGCTTCAGAGCTATGAGTTGCAGACAACTCCATGGCACATAACGACAACCATCAAGATGCCTATTAGTCCAGTGGTGGGTAATTTTCCCCCCCTTAAAGTTAAGATGTAACTCATATTGAAGGCTATAGTCTTTGATCTTCTTCAATAAGTACTTCAAATCTCTTTCAGTTTCTGCAAGGAAAGTTGTGTCAGTGGCTTAATGCTGGTTGCTGATGAGTCTTCCTCCAATCCTGATACTACATTCTTCTTCTTTATGTAGTCCAGCTTCTTGAATTATTTGTCCATGCTACAGAATGAATAGGTATGGCGAAAGGCTACAACGCTGACATACCCCTTGGCTGATTTTAAAGAGTTCAGTGTTTCCTTGTTCTGTTCAGGTAACTGCTTCTTGGCCTATGTATAGGTTCCCTCTGAGCACAATTAAGTATTCCAGAATTCTTATTTTTCTCAATATTATCCATAATTTATGTATTTACATAATCAAATGCCTTTGCATAGTCAGTAAAACAAGTAAATATATTTATGGTATTCTCTACTTTCAGTCAAGATCCATCTGCTTTCAGCAATGATATTCCTCATTTCATGGCCTTTTCTAAATGTGTTAAAGTGATTAAAATCATATTTTGAAAAACATAGCATTTAATATCAGAAAACAAAACTATAAGAACACAAGGAGAAAGGGGCAGGAAAAAAAAAACAACGGTTGCTGTGAGTGTCATGACCTCTAGACTTTGACAACTGAACAAAAAGTAAAGAGGAACACAAAAGTTTGGGACAGCATAGTTAAAGTTTACTCTTGTCTTATGAGTCAAAATCAACCCATAGGTGACCCACCAATGAATCTTCAGAGGCAGTAAGTTGCATGGAAGAAGATTGCCCATCCTTGTCCCACAGAGAAAGCTGGTGGGTTTGAACCATATGCCTTCAGGTTGGCAACACAGCTCCTTACCACCAGGCCAACAGAGCTTCCTAGTTAAAGTTTGTTGTTGTGTATCAGAGAGTAAGAACTGTCCCAGAGCTCACGATTTAGTGGGTCTTCAGAAGCAGTTAATTGCATGGGAGGAGATTACCCATACTTCGCTTGCAGAGCAGGCGTTGGCCTTGAACTGCCTGCCTTTGGAACTGTGGCACAGCTTCTTGCCACACAGCCAAATAATTTAATTTTGCATGCTAACAACACAGAGCAAAATATGACTTTGAGTCTATCCCACCTGAATTTCAGAACCATCTCAGGAACAGGTTTGAGGCTTTGAACACTAATGAGCGAAGGCCCGATGAGTTGTGGGAGGATATCAAGG
>NW_006399763.1:32140668-32160106 GCF_000299155.1 Elephantulus edwardii | reverse complement strand
GAGATGGGTGTGTCAGAGGCAATGAGATTGGCACAGGATAGAGCAGGGTTTAGGGCTGTTGTACATAGGGTCGCTATGAGTCGCAAAGGACTCGACGGCACATAACAACAACAACAACAAACAAAACCAAACTATAATTAAAATTCTTTAGAAAGTAATGAAAAAAATCAATACATGATATATAAAAATTCATGGAATGTGGCCAAAATACAAACAGACATATTGATGGGCTCAAATGCTTTTGGTACTAAAACAGAAATAATAAATGAATTAGAGAAATTAGAAATAGAATAAAACTATACACCAACTATAAACAGGGAAGATAAATGTGGCAATTTATGAATTAGAAAAAGAAAGTATTATTAATAGAGACAAAATTGTTAAGTTTCAGAGGCTAGCAAAATGGAAATATCTTTCACTAATTTAATTTAGCAAAATAAAAAGTATAAATAAGAATATGAGCAATTACAAAAGGCATATGAATATATTGCAAGGAAGATTTGAGTAGTATACACAATATTGTATATTAATATGTTCTTTCTTCCATTGCTGTCTATTTAGACTCAAGTTGGAGTTAACCTATAGCTAAACTTCCAGCAGGTTTTCAGAGGCAGAAAATTGCTTAGAAGGAGACTGCTCATCTTTCTCCTATGAAGCAAGTGAACAAATTTGAAGGCAGTTTTTTCCTATCTGATAGGATTAATGTGTATTAAAATTCACTTGAGAACACATAAGAACAAAAGCTGTTGAAAATATCTAGTTATCAAAGAAGTACAAATTAACATCAAAAGCTGTTGTTTACAGATATGAATATCAAACAATTGATAAGATTTTTTTTACAAAAAATAGTGTGGTTAAGATTCCATTAGATTAATAACATCATACAAAAATAGTAAGATATAAATTGGTACAACACTTTTTGCAAACAGATATTAAGCATTTTCAAAATGTTAATAGACTTTGACTCATTATTTCCATTTGAGGAATCTATCGCTCCAAAAATAATTGGAGATGTTAGCAAAGATTGCTCTAAAGGGAGGTGCATTACAGAATTCTTCCCAAATTAACAGACAACTACAAATTAGAAAAACCTAAAAGTTCAACTTTCAAGAGATAGCTAATAATAATCATAATATATCACACAATCAAATGTATACAATTGATAAAATCATGTTTTCCAGACTATATAATGACATGGGAGAATGATCAAAAAGTAACAGTAAATGGAAACATGGGATATAAATGATATGTAGGGGCTATTTTGGCCTAGTGGGTAAGGAGTTGGAATGCCAACCTTAAAGAAAGGTGGGTTAAATCCACCAATTGCTCTGAGGAGGGAAAAATTTATCAGTCTCCTCCTGTGTGGTTTATAGTCTCTGAAAATTTGCTGGAGGATCAGTTATGAATCAGTTCAGCCTTGACAGCAATGAGTTTGACTTGAGTTTTGAAATGGTATGTATGCACTGTTCCACATATATGTTGAGAAGGTATGGAGACAAGATGCATCTCTGAAGCACTCTTTTCCTGATTTTCAACCATGCAGTGTTCCTTACTCTGTTCTGATGACTGCTTTCTGGTCTCTATATAGGTTTCACATGAGCGCAGTCAAGTGTTTTGGGGAAGCTGGACTTTATTAGGAGGAATGTGGCACCAGGATTGGAGGAAGACATCAACAACCTACGTTATGCAGATGACACAACCTTTAAACTGAGGAGGACCTGAAGTGTTTGCTGCAGAACGTTAAAGACTACAATCTTCAGTGTAGATTGAAACTCAACGTCAAGAAGACAAAGATTCTGATCACTGGGCCAACTGACAGAACCATGATAGATGGAAAAGAGATTGAGGTTAACAATTTCAGCTTGCTTGGGTCCACAGTCAACATACTTGGCACCAGCAGTGAAGAAATCAAAAGATGAATTACTCTGGGGAAGGCTGATATCAGGACCTCTCAAAAGTGCTGAAGAGCAATGATGTTGGTTTGGAGACTAAGATGTACTTGATTCAGGTCATGGTCTTCACAATTATTTGCTATGCATCAGAGAGCTGGACAATGACCAAAGATGACAGAAGAAGAATTGACGCCTTTGAGTTGTGGCATTAGAGAAGAGTACTGAACAAACCATTGGCTGCCAAGAGAACAAATAGGTTTATCTTGGTGAGGGTGAAACCCAGCTGTTTTAAGGCAAGGATTTTGAAACTCCATCGCACATACTTTGGGCATGTTGCCAGGAGGGAGCAGTAACTGGAAAAGAATTCATGCTTGGAAGGGTGGAGGAGAGAAAGACCCTGGATGAGACAGACTGACACAGTTTCTGGGATAAAAAGGAGTAGATGTGTCAGAGACAGTGAGATTGGCTCAGGATAGAGAAGAGTTCAGGCAATCAACACTTTTGGTACCAGCAGCCAGGAAATCAAGAGATGAATTGCATTGGGAAAGTCAGCTGTTAGGGACCTCTCCAGAGCATTGAAGAGCAACGATGTCAAGCTGAAGACTAAGGTGCATCTGATCCAGGCCATAGTCTTTGCAATTGCATGCTATGTGTCAGAGAGCTGGACAGTGACTAAGGATGATGCCTTTGAGCTGTGGTGCTGAACAACAGTGTTGAATATACCATGGACTGCTAGGAGAACAAACAGGTTTGTCCCGGAGAAGGTGAAGCCGGAATGCTCCTTGGAGTCAAGGATTCTGAAGCTTTGTCATAATTTGGGCATGTTGCAAGGAGGAACCAGTCCTTGGAGAGGGATATCACATTTGGGAGGGTGGAAAGACAACACAAGAGAGGAAGACTCTTGATGAGACGGATTGATTCAGTGATAGGGGTAATGGGAGTAGGTATGTCAGAGACAGTAAGGTTGGTTCAGGATAGAGCAGGGTTTAGGGCTCTTGTACATAGGGTTACTATGAGTCGCAAGCGGCACGACGGCACATAACAACAACATGTGCTAATCTTAAACAAAGGAAAAGTACCTATTTGATAGGAAGGTTCCACACCAAATGTTAACATTTATTAATTCTGGATAATGTAATTAAGTATAATTTTCTACCTAGTACTTTTTTTTGTTGTAAAAATAAAGTTAGCATTAACCAACTATTAGCTTTAGACTTCTGTTGTCATTAAAGACAAATTCTTGACAATAAGCTTGTATCATTTAATTAAAATATAGAAAGGAAGGAGTTACTATTTGTATGCATGTCCTGTTTGTACACAAATTTCTCTCCACATGTATATAAATTTTTGCTTGCAAACTCAAGACTGCTTGAAAAAAATTTGAGTTGAAGATCTTTTCCTGTTTGTATTCCCCAGGGTATCAGCAAGACCCAGTGGAACTTGAAAAGGATGGATTTTACCTGAGTTGTGGTGGCACGCTCAACAACAGGAAGACAAAGATTGTCACCACTGGGCCAATTTGCAGCATTATAATAGATGGAGAAGAGATTGAGATTGTTAACAATTTCAGCTTGCTTGGCTCCATCCAGTAGTAATGAAATCAAAAGATGAATTACATTAGGGAAAGCTGCAGCGACCTCTCCAAAGTACAAAAGATCAACAATGTCAGTCTAGAGACTAAGATGCACCTGATTTAGATTTAGTTCATGCTCTTCACAATTACTTACTATGCATCAGAGAGCTGGACAATGACTAAGGATGATAGAAAAACCAATGCCTTTGAGTTGTGGTGCTGGAAAAGAGAATTGAACATGCCTTTGACTGTCAAGAAAATAAATAGGTCTTTCCTTGAGAGGGTGGAACCAGGCTGCTCCTTGAAGGCAAGGATTTTCAAGCTCTTTCTCAGATAATTTAGGCATGTTGTAAGGAGGGACCCGTCCTTGGAGAAAAATATTATCCTTGGAAGGGTGGAGGGAAAAACAGCAGAAGACAACAATGGATGAGATGGATTGACACCGTAACTAGAGTAATGGGGAGTAGGTGTGTCGGAGACAGTGAGCTTGGCTCAGGATAGGGTGAGGTTCAGAGCTATTGTACTCATATTCCTATAAGTCTCAGGTGACTTGGTAGCACATAACCATAACAACATGTGTACAAATTCTGCTACTGAAGTTGAAAGTCCATATAACAGTCCTGACTAGTTGAGCTTTCATTAGGCAAGGCAGTCAATGATGAAGTCTTGTCTGCTTTTGCCTCCCTCCCCCCACCCCATGAATGACTCTTAGAGGGTGGCTGAGCTAATGAGTATAGGGTGTACATGTTTTGGTGGCATTGGTGGTATAGGATAAATTTTTAGGACTGAAGAGTATGTTCTCACTTTTAGTAAGCACTCTTTTGAACAATTGGCTATACAACGATTTGTGGTCTAACCTCATATCCTGATTGGTTTTGTCCTCTTGTAAAGCACCCAAGCACCTGTATTTTAGAAGATCACATAAAAGGCAAATAAACTCCACCAACAAGTGACCATCCTTGCGGCACCCAGTCATACTGTGTCTGAGAACCCTGGACTTTAAAGCATAAAATCTCCAGCCAGCCTGGATTCCTTTGCACATGGAGTCTTTTGAATAAATAAGTGTGTGAGTTGAGGTAAAGAGGCAGGAAACAGCACAAGGACAAGGAAAGAAAATTAGGAGACAGCAACTAAATGAGTGAAGTCCAACTTCAAGCAGCCTCCAGAGCTAATGAGTAGGATGTGCCAAACCATCTCTCTCTGAAGTCACATTATTAAGCGGCTCCACAAACATTTTCCAGCCTAACTTTTTAAATAATTAAACAAATGAAAAAGAAACCAGATTCCAGCATAAAAGCTGGTAAGGCTTTGGTCTTTATTACTAATAAACTGCCCCCACCTCCTGCCTTGACAAAGTGTGGGAGCAGCCGGCTGGTAACGAGCCTGTGCCACCCTGATGAGTGTGCTCATTAGGGGAGCCACTCGGTTTGAAGACCCACCCCAGCCAATCTGATTGTGGATTTTATTGAAATAATTTTATAAACAAGTCTTCAGACAAGGCTTAGTCCTGATGAGTCTTCTGAGCTCATTACCACCCTCAGGAAGAAATTTGAAGAGATAAAAATAAAAGTCTAGGATTAAAACAACACTTTCACCTAAGGCGAAACAGTCTCCCTTTGCCTCAGATTTCTCCATCTGTAAAACAGGGATAATGATATTTCCGACTCTAGCTCATAAGAAGAGTGAATACTAAGTTCTGGAGAGTGAGTGTTCTTGGCAGTTGGGAAGGAAGGTAACACGTAAACCTGATTATTTTTAATAGCATGAAGAAAATAGCAGTGATATGTGTTTCGTCTCTCCTGAGACAGGGTAAAAAGACAATGTGAAGGAGACTTACACATATGGTGTGATAAGTCAGCCGAGAATCTTGGAAATTCATCTGTCTTGAATTAGAAAACTGTTCTCGCTCTAATATTTTCTTTGATATGTAAGGGAGTTTTAGTCCAATGACATTTCATCATAAAATAATTAAGTGTATTTATTATGAAGAATCAGCATGACCTATTTGAGTAGAATAGCATTCAGATGAAATTAATCAATGATAACTAATGTTATAAAATAAAATGTCTATGCTTGAAGAAAAAAACCCTAATATTATTTTATAATATTATATAATATTTAAATTTATAATATTAAAAACCCTAATAGCCAATATTCATGAAAATTACATTTATAAAAATATTCTATGCCAAAAAACATACCCCTCAACATTCTATTAAAAAAAAATCCAAGCATTCAATCATATGATATTTTTCCTTGACGTAAGTGGTTAATGTACACGGTTAACCTAAAGGTTGGATGTTCAAATCCATCCAGAAGCATTTTGGAAGAAATAATTGGTGATCTACTTTAAAAATTAGCCATTAAAAAAACTCAGCTATTAAAAATATAATGGAGCAAAATCTCTACCTACTGTGACATGTGTTGAGTCACTGTGAGTTGGAGTCAACATAACATCAATTTACTTTTTAAATGAAAAAATAATTCTTTTTCAGCTGTTTTCCATAGTTGGAATTCACCTAGCAGCTCCCTGGGAAAAAGACTTATAAAGATCACAGTCTAGAAAATCATATGAGGCAGTTCTACTCTGTCACATGGGTGAAAGGGAAAATTTCAAAGCAGCCAAGCTCCTCCAGACAACCTCACTCGGCTGTCTTAAATCAATCCGAGAAACTTGAACATCCCTGTTGACCATGAACAGCACAAGCTCCATAGGGAGGATGTGTCTGAATTTTAAGATGATTTCACAGAGCCAAACTCAAGAGTCTGCACAGAAGCATCACGTTTAAAATGTGTGAAAGCGCTGGATGAGGCTTGAGAGTGATCGACATCTCTCTTTCAGAAGTAAGTGACAGCATCTTCTGTTTCTACCCAGTTTCTTATTTTTGCATCAAACATAAATAGTAAGTGAAGAAATGTGATTTAATAGCAGAGTTTCAGGTTCCTGCGATTAGATGAAAGGGATCCTTAGCACAGAGGCACAAAGACTTGGGGGTGGGGGAAGAAGGCAGAGACTGAAAAAAAAGGTAAAAAGCAAACTTCAGTCAGAAAATCTCATGCAACCAAGTGGCTGATCTGAGCTTCACTGAGCCGCCCTGAGCATACATTAAATTGGGTTTAGCTGCTCCATGTACCCTCAGATATTTCGGATAAATAATTTAAAAGTCACTGACTGCTGAGGCCAGGTTCAAATGGGTTGTAGGAGAGTTGGGGTCACTTGTTTTGGGGCTGAAAGATTTAATGAGAGGAAGGCTTCTACTGCTGTCCTGAAAGATGACAATTCTTTCAAGAGGGTCTGAGGATAGCTTCTGTCTCAAAGGTTCTCCTAATCCCACCTTTCAGGCCCTCTATTTTTCATGTCTTCTTTTCTTTTTTTTTTTTTAGTAAATTGTTAGTATTACCCTTGTATTTTTACTTAAGGGAAGATTTTGTTTTATGGTGCTAAAGATTCTTGTAACAAATCTGCCTATGTCCACCATAGTCACATTAGTTTTTGTGTTGTTCAACCATTACAGTTAAGCATTTTCCCTAGCCAGTGAATTCCTTCTCCTTTTTTTACCTTCCTCCCACTTGGCCCTGGTGATGGCTAATAAACTTTATACACTGGTCCTATTCTAGATATTTTATTCTTTTTTGATTCACAGCTACCATGTGCTCATGTTAAGAGAATCAAACTTGCCTTCTAGAAAGTGGAGTACTTTGCACCACATTTCGGCCTCCTCTTGCTTGGATACAAGTGGGAAGGGAGTGTTTAAGATAACAGCATCACAGAGCGCAAATGGCCCCCAAAGTGGAGCCAGAGGAACCTATGAGGTCATTTGGAAAAGCTTGTGAATTCACTGCCATTTGCCTACTTGGCTTTGGATGAAAAGCAAATCTTAAAGCTGCTCAAAATGTGTCTGATTCATCTGTAACTGAGAATGAGACCAATCAGTGATAAGAAGTGAGTAAAATCCTTGTGATCACAGAGCCAAGAGAGCCTATTTTAAAGCGCTTAATGTATTTTTTTTCTTAAAGATATATACACCAACTGTAATTAAGCTTTCCCTCTCCTTATGATCTTGGCAAGATGTTAAAAAAGAGATAGAAGGAAGGAGTCTACTTGCCAAGTGGATTTTTCTAAGCTTTCTCAGCCCTAATTAAAAGTCCTTTGTGTAAGGCCAACCAGCAATCAGATTCCTAATTAGAGTTGAGCAAACTGCCTTGGTGAACTGTGGGATTCTGTGAACCCAGGAATCTGGGGAGGGAGGCCTTCCCTCTCCACAGAACTGTGCTTTGATGCACACACATTCCCAAGTCCCAAGAGGCATGCATGCAAAAGGGCAATGTCACCACTCTTGTGACTGGTAGGTCAATTTCTTTTTTGCCTTGAAGTGGGCCAGCAGAGTCCTCTACAGTTTTTGTTGTTGTTTTTTCCCATTTTGTTTATTGATTATAGCACTCACCTAAATGTCACTGATGTGGAGTCAGTTTCAATTCATTCAGCAACCCTACAGGACACAGAGATTACCCACCAGAGTTACACTAGAGTTAGGGAGCTCTGGTGGCCTAGTTGTAAGAAGATGTGCGGCAATTCTAAAGGCATGATATTCAAAGCCACCAGCTGCTCTGCCGGAGAAGGGTGGGCAATCTCCTCCCGGGCAATTTGAGTGGTGTGTTTCTAAGACTATACTCTTTATAGAAGCAGATTCCCTCATCTTTCTCCTGCAGAACAACTGGTGTGTTAGAACCCTGGAATTTCAGTTAGCAACCATACACTTTAGCCACTCTGCCCAGGCTCCTTGATTACAGTTGTTAGGTGCTATCAAGGTGAGTACAATGCATCATGACCTTGTGAATGGCCAGCCTGAACCCTGCCTTATCCCGTGCCATCTTCACCATCTCTGGCACACTACAGGCCATTGCTGAAGCCCCAGTGTCAATCCATCTTGTTGGGGGTCTTCCTCTCTCTTTCACTGACCCTTCATCTTTCCAAGCATGATGTCACTTTCTGAAGAATAGCCACACCTAGCTACATGTCCAAAGTATGAAAGACAAAGCTCCATCATTCTTGCCTCCAAGGAGCACTTTGGCTGTACTTTTTCTAAGACATATCTATTTGTTGTTCTTCTGGCAGTCCATAGGCTATTCAGTACTCTTCTCCAACACCACAACTCAAAGCCATCAATTCTCCTTCTGTCACACTTATTCATTGTCTAGTTATCTGATGCATAGAAGGTGATTCAGAAGACCAAGACCTGAATCAGGCACACTTTAGTCTTAAAACTGACATCATTGCTCTTTGGCATTTTGAAGTGGTCCCTGACAGCAAACTTGCTCAAGCAATCAATTTCCTGATCTCCTGACTGCCAATATGTAAGGTGTTGATTATTGATCCAAGCAAGATGAAATCATTGACAGCTTTAGTCCTTTCTCTATCTATCATGATGTTGACTGTCGGTCCTATAATGAGGGCCTTTGTTTCCTTTATGTTGAGATGTAATCCATAGTTAAGGCTGCAGTACTTGATCTTCTGCAGCAAGCATTTAATTGCTTTTTCACTTTCAGCAAGCACACTTATGTCATCTGAGTGATGTGAGTTGTTGACGAATCTCCAATCCTGATGCTACATTCTTCTTTATAAGGTCTAGCTTTGCATATTATTTGTTCAGCATACAGATTGTATAGGTATGGAGAAATGATGCAACGCTGACGCCTGCCCCTCCTGATTTTAAACCATGCAGTGTTCCCTTGCTTTATGCATACTACAGCTTTGTGGTCTAGGTCTAGGTTTCATATGAGCAATATCAAGTATTCTGGGATTCCTATTCTTTGCAATGTTAATCATAATTTGTATGATCCACATAATCAAATGCCTTTGCATAGTCATTAAAAAACAAATAGACATTTTTCTGGTATTCTTTGCTTTCAGCCAGTATCCATTTGAAATCAATAATCATATCCCTTGTGCTTCAGCCTTTTCTAAAACCACCTTGAACTTCTGATAGTTCCCTGTTGATCACTGTTCTAGCCATTTTTTAATGATCTTCAACAATATATTGGTATAGCACTACAAAAAATTTTGTGCCTTTCAGAAACTTGCCTCCAGAATGTTCCATTGTGTGACTTGAGACTTCAATACATTCAATGTTGGTATTTTATGGCTTATGCTCAGATTAGAAAAACCACCTTTCATAAACTCTATTTTCTCTGGACTCTCAGGAATCATAATAACAGTAAAGATGTATGCTATGCTGCTTACCACATGCCAAAACATGTGGTTCTGTTCCCTGCTCTAGGGCTTATAAGTACTCACCTAAACTTCATAAATGGAAATTTAGTTGGTAATGAGTTTGGGATTTTTATTTGTTAACTACCAAAAGGAATCCATGAGGCAGATTCCAAGAAAGGAAGCTGAGGCACAGAGCAAGTGAAGCAACTGGCTCAAATCTCCTTTAGTAAGTGAAGGGGCCACAGTCCTACATGCCAGTTTCCCGAGTCTGTGCTCTTCCTCTTCTCCTTTCTCCTTACGCAGAGGAGGATGCTGATGCCCGGCTTTGTCCCCAGAGTAGAGGGTCAGCACAGCAGCACTGCTGCGAGCACAGCTCAGTTTTCCCTGTGCCCCTGGGTTTCCCCCTGATTACTAGACTCTGTTTTCCAAGATCCACATTTCAAATTGAGACTTTCAAAACACAGGCCTTGATTTAAGCGATTATACTGGGATGTAAAAATAAAGAACATTTTTCTTCTTCATTCTCAGAACTGTGGTAAGAACAACAATGGCATTCTTGTCTCACACAGAGACAAAGCTCCTCAAAGCCACAGCACCCAAGGGGACGCCACAAAGAACGATGCACACCCTTGGCTTAGCTCATCTCATACATAACTGTCCAGTTCTTGATTTTTCCAAGATTGTACACATCCTGACACAGGGAGGAAGTTCTGATAATTATATGATTCCCCCCCCCCATGCTTTCATTTGGGTCAGACTCCTGAATATAAACTGGTATAAACACTTTATAGAATTAAATAAAAACAACCCATGTTGTTTTATAATTTTAAAAAATACATATTTTTACTTACAGCTTTTTACTTTGAAGCAAAAATATTAAATGCGACTATAAACAAAAGCAAACTCATTACTATCAAATCAAGTCTGTCATGACTCGCAGTGATCCACTAGTTAAGAGTTGAACTGCCCCATAAAGTCTCCAAGGAGCTAATTGTTATGGAAACAGTTTGCCACATCTTGCTTCTGAGGAGAGGAGGCTAGTGTGTTCAGTTAGCAACCACTGACCTCTGTGAGTTCCCCAAAAGTTGGAAACTTGACTGCATAATTTGTGGTAGTGGGGGAATCAATTCATGCTTTCTCCAAAAAAATAAAACCAAGCAAAAAAAACCCCAAAACACAAACAACAACAAACCAAACACTCCAAACCCCAAAAGCTCAAACTCATCATCTGTTGGAAGGCTCTACATCACATGAGAGAAAACTGCCCATCTTTCTACTGAGGAACCAGTGGTGGTTTAAATTGCCAGAGAAGTACTGACTTTTTAGTTATCAGCCAACTCCCTGTGGACTGGTGTTATTGTTCAATGCTGTACAGTTGACTGTGACTCATAGCAACTCTATGAATAGCAGGTTTGAATCTTGCCCTATCTTGTGCCATCCTCACAGTCTGTGCTATGCTCAAACCCACTGTTGTGGTCTCTATGTCAATCCATCTAGTTGAAGGTCTTCCTTACCTTTCCCAGTATGATGTCTTTTTACAAGGACTGACAATATACCTAAAGTATGTTAGAAGATGTTTCACTGTCATTATCTCTGGTGACATAGTCTGCAAGCTGTTGTGCTGTTAATCCAAAGGACAGGCCTCTCTGGCAATTTGAATCCATTACCTACTCCATAGGAGAGAAAGATGGGTAATCTCCTCCTGTGCAATTTTCAACCTCCCAATAAGCCACGGGAGAGTCAGTGGTGAGTCAGCAATGAATGAGTAAGTGCTCTATGAACTATAGGACTACAAATATGATAGCGTTTAATTTTTAACTACATAAAAAATGCAACACTAATTTTTTAGGTTTGTGATATACCAAGTTAACCACAATGCCAAATAAATGCTTTCAGGGAAAGTCTAAGGAAGTTACCAGTTTATGAGATGTCATTTAGGGAAGGTTAAGATTATGCAAGCAATTGACAAACGTGGTTAAGTGAAAAGCTAGAGGTTTTAGTTCATCCAGTGATATCTTGGAAGAAAGGTTCTGGTAATATGCTTCTGAAAAACCAGGCCTTGGCAAACCCTGGAATGCCCAATTATGTTTTGGCATGCATGAAGTCAACACAAGTCAATGACAGGAATCAAGGCAAAGGTAGCTAATTTGCTTATTCAACAAGGGAAGGGGATGGCAGCATTGAAAAGACAGAAAAAGAAGGAAGTCCCCAAAATACATGGGGAGGGGATGGGGAAGCACAAGGAAAAACAAGCTTGAGAGAGAATTGAGGAGGGGAAATGAAGACTCCATGTGATGAAATGAATTGTGTCCTCCACAAAATCCATACATGTAATGATACAGTGTGGAAGTTATGTAATGATCACCCATGCTCTGATGAACCAAACAAGTATTAAGGATGGAAGCAGCACCCTTAATCACATTGTAGACCTGAGGCGTGGCTTTTAACACCACCTTTTATCTCACTGTTGTTGTTGTTAAGTGCCATGGAGTCACAGGCGACTCACAGCGACCCTATAAAGGAGAGTCCTCGACGCTTGGGTGCCTTTCATCTTCTCTCCAAGTTCATAGGGTTTCCGGAGGCAAGCTACTATGGAAGTGGATGCCGCTCCTCCTTCCACTTTATCTCACTGGAGAGAAGAAAAAAAAAAGCAAGCATATAAGGAGACAAGCTCAGTAGCATCAAAGCATGGAAGGGCCAAGAGTGGAGAACATCAGCTGGACCCAGGCTCTTGTGTTGGGAAATTCCTAGAATCAGGAGATTCCAAGAAAAAGTATTCCCCTAGAGGGGGCACCCTGAATTTGGAGATCTAGACCCCTCATTATGCTGCTATTCAGATGATGCTTAGAAAAGTAGAGGGTGAGCCAAAGAAAGGAAGACCTTCAATGGATGAATTGACACAGTGACTTCAACAATGGGCTTGTGCATGGCAGAGATTGTTCAATGAGGCAGAATTGGACAAGGTTCGGATCTGTTGTCCATAGAGTCAGTCAGTATGTGTTGTCATCCACTTGACTCTTTAGTCTTCAAACTGACATCATTGCAGTTATCTGGAGAGTTTCCCCTTACTGCAGACTTTCCCAGCGCAGTGTGTTTCCTGATTTCTTGACTCCTAGTAGCAAGGGTGTTGAATGTGGATCCAAGTAAGATGACGTCATTGACAATTTCAGTCTTTTCAAAATCATGATGTTATTTACCAGTCCACTGGTGACCATTTTTGTCTTCTTGATGTTGAGATAAAATCCATATTGGAGGCTGCAGTCTCTGACCTTTTGCAGCAAGTACTTCAAGTCTTCTTCATTTTCAGCAAGCAAGGTTGTGTCATCTATATGATGCAGATTGTTGATACAGCTTTCTCTGATCCTGATGCCATATTCTTCTTCATAGAGTCCAGCTTCTTTCATGATTTGTTTAGTGTACAGACTGAATTGGTATGGAAAAAGGACACAATTCTAACACACATCTTTCCTGATTTTAAATCATGCAGTGTTCCATTGCTCTGTTCAGACAACAGCTTTTTGGTCTAAGTATAGGCTTCCTATAAGCATAATTTAGTGTTCTGGGATCCTCATTCTTCTAAATGCTAGCCATAGTTTGTTATGATATGCACAGTTAAATGCCTTTGCATAGTCAATAAATCACAATTAGACATTCTTTTAGCATTTTCTACTTTTAGTTAGGATCCATCTGACATCAGTGATGATATCCTCAATGTCATGGCCTCTCCTAATTCCACCTTGAAGTTTTGGCAGTTCTCTGTCAATGTCCTGTTCTATCCATTTTTGGATGCTCTTCAGGGATATTTTGTATGCATGTGAAATTAATGTTATTGTTGTTATTGTGTACCATTGGGTTGGAACTAAGCCTTAGCTGGCCCTCCAGTGGGTCTTGAGAGGCATTAATCACATGGAAGGAGATTGCCCATCCTTTTCCCATGGAGCATCTGGTGGAGTCAAACCACATGCCTTTGAGATTGCTGCATAGATTCTTACCACTAAATCATCAGAGCTCCCTGATATTAATGATAGTGCTTGATAATTTCCATATTTTGTTGGATCACTTTTCTTGGGAATGGGAATAAATATGGACCTCTTCCAGTCAGTTGGCCAGGCAAGCTATCCTCCAAATTTCTTGGCAGAGATTGATGAGCACATCCAGGGCTATATCTGCTAGTAGAAACTTGCCGATTGGTAACCCATCAATTCCTGGGACTTTAGTTTTTGCCAATGCTTTCTGTACAGCTTGTACTTTTCCCTTAATTACCACTGGTTCTTGTTCATGTGGTGCTTCCCGAAATTTTTCAGTGTGAAACTCATGTGCAAATTAAAATCAAAGCTGAAGAAAATGAAAACAATTCCATAAGAACCAAAATACAACCTTGAGTTTATTTCACCTGAATTTAAAAGTCTTCTCCCGAATAAGTTTGATGCATTGGATACTAACATCAAAGATATCATCCATGAAGAGAACAAAAAATCATCACACAGAAGAGAAAGGATGATGAAAATGGATGTCAAAAGAGATTGGGAAAATTGCACTAGTGCATTGAGAAGCCAAAACAAAGGGACAAAATGTCAAAGTGAAAGAGCAGAACAGAAGACCTCAAAGGGCAGCTTGAGAAGACTAAGGAAATATTATAATGTAATGAGCAAAGAACTGGAATGGGAGAATAAAAAGGGAAAAACTTGTTCAGCATCCCCTCAAAATTTCTTAAGCTGAAAGAACTGAAAAATAAATTCAAGCTTGAGTTGCAATACTGAGAGATAGTATGGGAAACATTCTGAGTAATCCAGGAAGCATCAAAAGGCAGAAATCCAGAATCTGGTTTAGTGGTAAGGAACTGCATCACCAACCCAAAAGTATGCAGTTGAATTCACCAGCTGCTCCCTGGGAGAAATATGGTCAGTCTCCTCCCATGTGATCTACTGCCTCTGAAAATTTACTGAAGGGTCAGCTATGAGTTGGGTAAAATTGCTTTTTGTCCCATCCCCACACCCTAAACCACAATCCCAAAGGCATATAGTTCGAATCCACCAGCTACTCCATGGGAGAAGGATGGACAAGCTCCTTTCATGTGATTTACTGCCTCTGAAAACCCTCTGGAGAGACATGAGCAGGCTTCAACTTGACAGTACACAACAATAACAGAACCACAGGAAAATTCTATACTTCTGAGAAAGAAATAATATTTGGCTCTGTGAGACTATGGGAAAAATGAGAGGCTCTAACCTTGGGTTGCATTCCTGTCCACTGTTGGGAAATGGTTCCACCCTGGTTAGTGATGAATGGATGTTTAGGCTCTTGTGACCAGATTTTCTGGAGGGTGTTCAGGCAAGGCTAATATTTATTTCAACAGTTAGGGCCAGAGCTAGTAGAGAAAACCACAATCTTTTAGGCAACCTTGCTGAATAGTTATTTACAGAGTGAATACATTTCTTACACAATAGCAACAACATTAAAAAATTTAAGTTCAGAAAAACAGAGCAAGTAAGATTGAAAACCTGAAATCTGACTAACAGACCCTGAAAAACCTCCCATAAAAAAGAAATAATGAGGAAAGCAAAATATTTTACAAAATTTAGGACATTTCCTTTTGAAATGTCAAGAAACAAGATGAATCTAGCATTTTAGGACACAGCCTTTTACATTCCTAAAGTTAAGTTTCTCTCCTTTCTAAAAGACTTCTCAGGGGTTCATTATCTTCTGAAAGCAAGGCTGAGGAACTAACCCAGGTGCCACACCCTATCTGAAAACAGATAAATACTTTTCATTCAAGTGAGTGTTGATATGTGTAATTTATATGACCCTCAGGCAATGTGTCAAGGTATGTATTCAGATGATCTACTTACAGAAAAATGTAGTTGCCTGATTAAATTAAGAAGCAGTGTTCATAACCAAAGACTGATAAGATTTTAAGATTACTATGTGTTGGTCTTTATTCTCTTCTTTTTTCCAAATTAAAACAGTCTTAAAACCTATGCTCAGACACTAGCCTTATCAGGAAAGCAGCACAGTACTCTTCTTTTTTATCCTGGGGTATCAGAAATGTATGTAAGGCACTTTGCTAATTTTTTTATATTCCTTAACTCACAGACAACTATTGTTTTTGATTGTCATTGCTGTTGAATCAAGAGTATGACTCATAGAGACCTTATGAACAAAAGGCCTGAAACCTTTCTGTAACTATTGTCATTTATCAGAGTTCATAGAGTTTCCAGAGGCATGTGGTTTAGGAAGTGGATACCACTCCTAGAGATATTTTATTTTTACTGTTGTCAGGTGGCATTGAGTCAGTTCTTATGCATAGCAACCCTGTCTGTAAAGGAAAAAACATTTCTCAGTCCTGGACCATCCTAACAATCAACATTATTATGTTTAAGGCCATTGTTGTAGCAATATGTCAACTCATCCCATTAAAGGTCTTCCTCTACTCCCACTAACCCTCTTCTTCACCCATTTTGACTTCCTTCTCTCCAGGGTCTGATCTCTCTTGAAAACCTGTACAAAGTACGTGAGTAAAAAAAAAAAATCTTAATTATCCTTGAATCTTAGAAACATTCTAGCTGCCCTTTTTGCAGGAAAAAAAAATTGTTTATTCTTCTAGCAATTCTTGGTGTATTCCATATTCGTTGCTTATGTAATTCAAAGGCATCAATTCTTTGGTCTTTCTTATTCATTTTCCAGCTATCCAATGTATCTGAGGCATTTGGAAGGAAATACCATGGACTGGGCCAGTCATAATTTAGTACTCAATGTGACATCTTTAGGTGTTTGTTTTGCATTGTATTTTTTTTTCATTGCTGGACATTTTATTCTCCACCATCCTTCCTCACAGTACATCCCTTGGTCCATAATGTTTTCATGTATATAATTCCTAATATCAGGATTGGTGGAAGAATTGTCAACAACCTGTGTTATGCAGATGACACAACCCTGCTCACTGAAACTGAGGAGAACCTGAAGTGCTTGCTGCAGAAGGTCAAGGACTGCAGTCTTCAATATGGATTGAAGCTCAATATCAAGAAAACAAAGATTCTCACCATCAGTATGGATGGTGAAGAGATTGAGATAGTTAACAATTTTAGTTTGCTTGGCTCCACAATCAACACTCTTGGTAACAGCAGCGAGGAGAACCTGAAGGGCTTGCTGCAGAAGGTCAAGGACTGCAGTCTTCAATATGGATTGAAGCTCAATATCAAGAAAACAAAGATTCTCACCATCAGTATGGATGGTGAAGAGATTGAGATAGTTAACAATTTTAGTTTGCTTGGCTCCACAATCAACACTCTTGGTAACAGCAGCCAGGACATCAGGAGATGAATTGCATTCGGAAAGTCCGCTGTGAGGGACCTCTCAAGAATACTGAAGTGCGAGGACGTCAGGGTGGAGACTAAGGTGCGTCTGATCCAGGCTATTGTCTTTGCAATTACGTGCTATGCATCAAAGAGTTGGACAGTTACTAGGGAAGACTTAAAGAGAATTGATGCCTTTGAGCTGTGGTGCTGGAGAAGAGTATTGAGTATACCATGGACTGCTAGGAGAACAAACAGATTTGTCCTGGCGAGGGTGAAGCCAGAATGTTCCCTGGAGTCAAGGATTCTGAAGCTTCATCTGACATACTTTGGGCATGTTGCAAGGAGGGACTTGTCCTTGGAGAGGGACATCATGTTTAGCAGAGTGGAGGGACAGTGCAGGAGAGGAAGGCCCTTGATGAGATGGATCGATTTTGTGAGTGGAGTGGAGGGAATGAGTGTGTTTGAGACAGCGAGGTTGGCACAGGATAGAAAGGCGTTTAGGGCTCTTGTACATAGGGTCACTATGAGTCTCAAATGACTCGATGGCACATAACAATAACAACAACAATGCCTAATCATATATTCCTTTCAGACAGCTCTTCCCCTCATCTGTTCTAATGCAATATTCATTATCTCTCCACTCTTTTCCCATTCTCTCCTCCTCTGACCCCATGCCTATCCTCTTGTGTAACAGCAGTGGTAAGCAGTACTGGTCCTTTCATGACTAAGATATTTCACTCAGCTTAACCTTTTCCAGGCTCTGCCATGTTGTGTAATGTTTTATGAGTTTATTATTTTTCTATGCTGTGTTAATAATAATATTCCATTGTGTGGCTGTGCCATAGTTTTCCTATCCATTCATTTGTTGATGGGCACTTGAGTTGCTCTCATCTTTTTTGCTATGGTGATATTTTCAGTTTTTAACACTTTGCAAGAAATGTGTCCACATACAGTATGCTGTTTGATTAATTGACTGATGCTTTGATGTACTTGATTATAGATGCAAATAATGACCCTTGATGATTTTCTCCATTTGTCCTAATGTTGGTTATTGACCTACTTGTGAGGATTCTTGTTTTATTCACTTTAAGGCTATAGTCTTCAATCTCCATAAGTGAGCATTTTAAGTTTTCTTCATTTTCAGCAAACAAATTGTGTTATCATATAACTCAGGTTATACCTGAAAACTATTTTTCAGTTTATGACTCATAGTTTTCCTATATTCTTCTTCCTACAGTTAAGCTCCTTGGATTTTCTGCTAAGCATAAAGATTAAATATATTGAAAGGATATAACCTTTAGGCATACAATGCTGTATCCTCTTGATCTAGTTTAACAACTGGCCCTTGGTCTATATATGCTAAATTCTATATAAGAAAGTGCAATTTTTAGGTTCTCTTCTGATGTCCATTTTGTTTTTTTTTCTTTCTCTTCTGTTTTTGCAGTGACCTTTTGCTTTCTTCTTGGGTGATATCCTTGATGCCAGTCCAAAACTCATTTGATCTTCAGTCATTGGTGTTCAATGCTTCCAACTTATTTCTTCCCCACAACCTATTCTTAAGATGATTTTTAAATTCTGGTGGAATAGACATAAAATCCTGTTTTAGTTCTTGTAGATTTGTTTTAATTTCCTGCCACCCCAATTGAAACTTGCATACGAGTAATTGATGGTCTGTAACACAATCAGAACTTGGCCTGGTTTTGACTGCTAATATTGAGCTTCTTCAATGATTCCTTCCACAAATGTAGTCAATCTTTTTCCTATACAGTCCATGTGTAAATTCACCATTTATGTTTTTTTAAAAAGTATTTGTTATAAATAAATCACAATGTACAAAATTCAATCATTCTATTTCCAGACTTGTTTCTGTCAACAAGTCCATACGTTCCCACTGCCATTCCTTCTTCATTGTTTCCAACTTTTTCATTCCAGTTATCAGTTATCATTAAGACATTATGATTAGATGTTTGGTCAACTTCAGACTGCAAAATTTAGTAAAAATCTTCGATTTCTTCCTCTTTGGCTTTAGCTGTTGATGTGTATATTTGAATAATAGTTGTATTAATGGTTTTCCTTTTATGCGTAGGGATAATATCCTATCACTCACAACATTGTACTTCAGGATAGATCTTGAAATTGTATTAGTTTCTATTTCTTCTTTCGTGAAATTGTCTTTTAAACTATGAATGCAAAACCATTCTTCCTCTGTTTTACAACAAAGAAAACCAAAACAAAAGGAAATGTTGAAGTAAAAGACCTAAACTTCAAAGGGCAGCTCAAGAAGACAAAGCAAAATTTTATAAGAGAATGAGCAGAGACCTAGAATCAGAGAATAGAAAGGGAAGAACTCGCTTAGAATTTCTCAAGCTGAAAGAACTAAACCCAAATTTAAAACCTTGTGTTGCAATACTTATAGATGTTATGGACAAAATCTTGTATGATACAGGAAGCATTAAAATAATAATAA
>NW_006399763.1:32138040-32140568 GCF_000299155.1 Elephantulus edwardii | reverse complement strand
GGAAGTACCATATGATCAAGAGCCAGTGGTAATGAAGGAAGAAATTGAAGCTGCACTGAAGGCATGGGGTGTGGGTGGGGGGGAAATAAGACCTCAGGAATCGATGGGAAAACAATCGACATGTTACAAATGACAAATGCAGCACTGGACGTGCTTACCAGTCTACACCAGGAAATTTGGAACTGCCTGGCCGACTGAGTGGAAGAGATCCATATTTCTGCCCATTCCCAAGAAAGGTGATTCAGCAGACTGTGTAAACTATAAAACAATATCATATGCATGCAAAGTATTGCTAAAGATAATTTAAAAATAGCTAGAACATAGAGAACTACCAGAAGTTCAAGCTGGATTTAGAAAGAGGCTGTAGTACCAGGGATATCATTGCTGATATCAGATGGATCCTGACTGAAACAAAAAATACCAGAAAAATGTCTGTTTGTACTTTATTGACCATACAAAACCTGTTAACCATGTGGATCATAACAAATTATGGCTAATATTGAGAAGAATGGGGATCTCCAAACACTTAATTGTGTTCATTTGAAACAATACCTAGACCAAGAAGTTGTTGTGTGAACAGAGTAAGAGAACAGTTATTGTTGTGTGCTGTAGATTCAGAACCAATCCATAGCTGATCCTTCAGTGGGTGTTCAGAGGTAGTAATCGCACAGGAGGAGATTGCCCATCCTTCTCCAGTGGAGCAGCTGGTGGATTTGAACTACATGCCTTCGGAATTACAGCACAGCTTCTTGCAATTAGGCTATCACTATATGGTTTAAAATTATTAAAGTGTTTGTCAGGGTTGTATAATTTTCCTGTACCTATTCACTTTATATGTTAAACAAATTATTTGACAACCTGGAGTCTATGAAGAAGAATATGGTATCAGGATTGGAGGAAAATTTATCAAAAAATCTTCAGTATGCAGATGATACAACCTTGTTTGCTGAAAGTGAGGAGGACTTGAAGCACTTGCTGCGGAAGAACAAAGACTGCAACCTTCAATATGAATTTCATCTCAATGTCATAAAACCAGAAATTCTCATCATTGGACCTATAAGCAACACCAAGATATATGAAGAAAATATTGAAACGTTAATAACCTCATCTTACTTGGATCTGCAATCATAAATACACGTAGTCCTTGGAGAAGGATATCCTTCTTCAAAGGGTGGAGAAACAGCACAGGAGAGGAAGATTCCACATGAGATGCATTGACACAGTAACTGTGGTAATGGTGTGTGTGTGTGTGTGTAAGTGTTTCCAAGACAATGGAATTGGTTCAGGATAGGGCAGGGTTCGTAGCTATTGTGCATAGAGTTGCTATGAGTTGCATTCGACTCAATGGCACAGGACAACAACCAGTGATTAGAAGATCAGTGAACTTATTGTTGTTGCTGTTGTTGTTATGTGCCGTCGAGTTGCTTGCGACTCATAGTGACCCTATATACAACAGCTCTAAACTCTGCTCTGTCCTGTATGTCAGACAAAGCCTCAGAATCCTTGCCTCCAAGGATCAGCCTGGTTTAACCCTCTTCAGGATGAATCTGTTTGTTTTCTTAGAAGAGGTCCCTAACTGCAGACTTTCCCAACAAGTCTTTTAATTTCCTGGCTGCTGGTGCCAAGAGTGTTGATTGTGGAGCCAAGCAGACTAAAGCTGTGAACAATCTCAATCTCTTCACCATCCATCCTGGTGCTGCCAGTTGGTCCAGTGGTGAGAATCTTTGTCTTCTTGACATTGAGCCTCAATCCATATTGAAGGCTGCAGTCCTTGACCCTCTGCAACAAGCGCTTCAGGTCCTCCTCAGTTTCAGCATGCAGGGTTGTGTCATCTGCATAACACAGATTGTTGATAGATCTTTCACCAATCCTGATGCCACATTTCTCCTCATAGAGCCCAGCTTCCCAGATGACCTGTTTTGCATACAGGTTGAAAAGGTATGGAGACAGGACACATCCTTGGCATACGCCCGTCCCACTTTTGAACCACACAGTGTTTCCTTGCTCTGTTCTGATGACAGCCTCTTGGTTTAAGTATAAGTTTTGCATTAGCACGATCAAGTGTTCCGGGATTCCCATTCTTCTCAGAGTCAGCCACAGTTTTTAATGGTCCACACAGTCAAACACCTTTGCATAATCAATGAAGGACAGATAGACATTCCTCTGGTACTCCCTGCTTTCATGGGAACCAAGATAAAACTTTGAGTCTATCTCACCTGCATTTCAGAACCATCTCAAGAACAGGTTTGAGGTCTTGAACACGAGTGAGCGAAGACCAGATGAGTTGTGGGAGGATATCAAGGGTATCATCTAAGAAGAGTGCAAATGTTCATTTCAAAGACAGAAGAGGAAGAAAAGACCAAAATGGATGTCAGAAGAAACTCTGAATATTGCGCTGGAGCTCAGAGAAGCAAAGCACAAGAAAGAATTCAAGACACTAAAGAGCTGAACAGAAGATTTCAAAAGGCAGCGTGGGATGACAAAGTAAAATATTACAATGAAATGTGCAAGGAGCTGGAGTCAGAAAA
>NW_006399763.1:32107827-32137555 GCF_000299155.1 Elephantulus edwardii | reverse complement strand
TAGCTAATGTTAGATGGATCTTGGCAGAAAGCAGGGAATACCAGAGGAATGTCTATCTGTGCTTCATTGATTATGCAAAGGCATTTGACTGTGTGAACGTATTACAATGGGAAAATCTATTGTCGGGGCCCTGTCCAAATTATTGAGGGACAATGAAGTTCAGTTTGAGGACTAAGGTGCACCTGATCCAGGCCATGGTATTTTTAATCACTTGCTATACTGCTGAGAGTGGGACTATAACTAAGGATGACAGAAGAAGAATTAATGTCTTCAAACTGTGATGTTGGAGAAGAGTACTGAATATCCCATAGACTGCAAAAAGAACAACCTGATATGTCTTGGAGAAAGTACAGCCAAAGCGCTCCTTGGAGGCAAACATGGCAAAGCTTTGTCTCACACACTTTGGACATGTTGCTAGGAAAGGTTACTCCTTGGAGAGGGACTTAATGCTTGGGAAGGTGGAGAGACAAGGAAAGATAGAAAGACCCTCAATCAGGTGGATTGACACAGTTACTGCAGCAATAGGCTCCAGAGAGTCAGAGATTGTGAGGATGGTGCAGGATAGGAAAAGGGTCAGATCTGTTGTTCATAGAGTCACTATGCATACTCAACTAGAGGGTCCCTAGGAATAACAACTTGAGAAAAAGGAAATGTTTCAGAATATCTGTTTTTATGGTCAACATTACCAAATTCCTTTGTGCAATAAAAAAAGTAACATATAGACTTTTTTTATGATATTCTTTACTGTCAGCTAAGATCCAGCTGTCATTAACAATGATATCCCTCACTCCACAACTATTTAGTCACTTTTAAAAAAAATAGCCACTTTTTTTTTATCTTTCACAGTTGTTGTTGTTGTTTAATGCCGTCGAGTTGTAGACGACTCATAGCGACCCTATGAAAGAACAGCCTGAGCACTGTTCGTACATAGAGTTCCCAGAGGCAAGCCATTTTGGAAGTGGATGCCGCTCCTGCTTCCAGGCTTGATTTAGTCGGGAAGCTCCAGCCAACACTGTCCACCATGGGTACCCATTACCACGATTGGCACATCACTGTCACAGGCTTCAGCATCACAGCAACCATGAGTTACCTCTGTACAGCAACACACAGACCAGTGCTATACCACCTAGAAGAATGTTTGACAGGAGGACAATTTGAACCTGGCAAGAGGGCCGCAGGCCCGAGGGCCCTTTGGGCTGAAGGCCGCCTCCTGGTTCAAACCCTAGGCCTAGGCTGGCTAGCCTCACTCCAGGGACAGAGCAAACCTACATGTCAAAGACATTGCCGGAAAAGCAGTCCACTCCAAAGCTTGCCACGATTCCTGCACTCCCCACCACCACGCTCCTGCCTTTAACAAAATAATTGTCTTCCAAATTTTTGGCATAGTTGAGTGAGCCCTTTCAGCATTGCATCTGTTTGTTGAAACATCTCAATAGGTATTCTGTCAAATCCTAGAGACTTGCCTTTTATCAGTACTTTCAATGTAGACTCAAGAAGACAAATGCATTATAGTGCATTATTCAGTACAATTTTTCTAGTCATTGATTGGCCTGGTTACTATCACCACATGATTGGGTAATGATATGCAAATTATCAGAGGTTTTCATGTCACAAGGGTTAGATACCTTGCTAACTGCGTTAATAAGTTAAAGGACACCATTTCGGTGGAAACATAAAAATTGGATGTATAAAATGCTAATGTGCTGATTGATCAGTTTTCCCACCTGCTAGCCTTAACTTGAGCAGGCACAGGGGCAGAAAGAGGGCTTCTCCCTACTGTCAAGAAAGAAGAGCCCGTGAGTGTAGCACATGTGTTAGAGTTGTAGATTTCTGCAAGAACAAGAAATAAAGAGATGAGATGATGTAGATGACTGCAGAGATGAAAGAGCACCACAGAACAGTGTGAGACAGAGCTGAGCTATGTTTGCTGACCCAAAGAGACAGAGCCAAGTTTAGGCTTACTTGGCAGAATAGGAGGTGGTGCACAATTGGCAGAAGTAAATGATCTTTGTAATATTTACCAAGCAGGACAGGAGTTAAAGCCATAAGTCCTAATTGAAGAACTATATCCTGAGTGTTTCCACCATTATATAGTTTTGGCTAATTTATCTAGAAGGTGTAATGGAGTAGGGGAATTTGGAGTGGGGGTTTGAGTAATGGGCAAGGTTTGGGAGGGAGACTCTCCTTGGAGTTGGCTGGCTACAAGTGCATAGAGTTGGAAAGGGTATTATTTACATGGTTTCTTGCAGTGAGTAAGGGTTATACAGAACCCAGAATGTTTAGTTGTTTTTTTATTTCTTCTCACTACAATTCCATGCCCAGTTCTGGCCCCAGTCAGCTCTCTTGATCTAGTTGAAACTGTTTTTTGAGGGTGCCTCTTTAGTAACTCTGTGGAGTCTTTTGCCCTTGCACTTTGGAATTTCATGGAAGGACTTCCCTATTCTCTGACTTGTTATATATTACATCTAGTGTCTCTGCCTTAGCATCCATTAAGAATTAGCCTTATTGAGGCTTTTCCATCATTTCCTCCGCAGTCTACCCTTTCATAACTCAGCAATGTCCAGACAACTCCTCACTTGCTGCTACTCAAGACCTTCGATCTTGTTGCATATAATTTCTCTTTCTTGAATTTCAGGGAATTAACGTCAGCAAAACTGTAGCTTTTTGGTAATTATAACTCTTTATTTCCCTTGGCTCCTTCCAAATTGGTTGTAGCCAAATCCAGGATAATATACGGAAAGGATTTTTTGCACCTTTCCTCTCCCCAGAATGTACATGAAATCCCCCCAAGGCCTAAACACTGCTTTATTGGAGGGTCAGCTATGGGTAATTTCTGACTCTATGGTACAATTTATCTACCTTATAGTATAATGAGTCTCTAGTGGGCTAGTGATAAGAAGCTGTGCTGCAGTCTGAATGATACCTGGTTCAAATCCACTAGGTGGTCCATGAAAGAATGATGAGCAATTTCCTGCTGTGCAATTAATTTAATTTAATTGCTGTGCAATTAACTTCCTCTGAAAACCCATTAGAGCATCAGCGATGGGTTGGTTCTGACTTGAGGGCACACAACAACAACAACAACAATAGACTTCTTTAGAGAATTCTGATGGTCTAATGATAGGTATTAGGCTGTCAACCCCAAGGCAGGTGGTTTAAATCCATTGGCTGTTCCATGAAAGAAAGATGGAAAATCTTTTTCTGTGTGATATACAGTCCTTCTTGGTGTTGTTTTTGTTAGATGCCATTGAGTATGACTCATAGTGACACTGAACAGCAGACCTGAATCCTGTACCATCATCATTATCATCTCTGACACACGAGAGCCCATTGCAAAAGTCACTAATGGGGGTCTTCCTCTCCTTTGCTGACCTTCTATCTTTCCAAGCAGGGTGTCCCTTACCAAGGTATAGCTTTGCCTAGTTACTTGACCAAAATATCAAAGATAAAGCTTTGCTATCTATACTTCCAAGGAGCACTCCAGTTGCACTATTTCCTAAGATAATACCTCTTTGTTCTTTCGTTAATTCATGGGATATTCAGAACTCTTCTCCAGCACCACAACTCAAAATCATCAATTCCTCTTTTGTCATCCTTATTCATTACCTAGCTCTCTGATGTGGAGAAGGTAATTGAAATGACCATGACCTAAATCAGGCACCCCAAACTTACATTATTGCCCTTTAGCATTTTAGAGAGGTCCCTGATAGTGCATAATACGTCTCCTGATTTTCTGGCTGCTGCATTTACTGAACTTCTTTCAGTAGCTTTATATATTTATTTATTTTTTACACCACCATATCCTATGGAGATGCCTAGTATTATCCTTATTTTATAGATGAATAAGCTCAGGAGCTCAGAGAAGTTTTGTAGGTCATTTTGATGTCTTTGGACAGAAAGGAGTCTGATATCAAGTTAATGATAACAATTTACAAGGTAGCTGGCTGAGTTTCTTGTCCCAGGCAAGTTGGCTTAACAGGATGGAGAATAAAAAGTCCTGAGTCTAGGGTCCTTGTCCCCATTGCCTTCCATATAACCCTGAGATTTCTGTTTCCTTGATTATAATATGTCTAGTTGTCAGGGCTTGGAAGCAGGAGTGGAATTCACTTCCTGAACAACATGCCTTTGGAAACACTATGAACACTGAAAAATGACAATAGTTATAGAGAGGCTTCAGACCCTTTGTTCATAGGGTTGCTATGAGTCATGCTCAACTCGATGGCAATCAGCAACAACAGTTGTCAAGACTGCTTTGAGGATAAAGTGAGTTTTGTGAGAGTATATGTTGGAAAGGTCCTGGGGTCAGTGAATGAGAGGAAGACTCTCAATGAGATGGATTGAAATGGTGATTGCAGCAATGAGCTCAAGTGTATCAGAGGTGATGAGGATGGCACAGAATAGAACAGGATTCAGGTTTGTGGTTCACAGGGTCACTATAAGTTGTTCTCAACTGGACAACACCTAACAACGACAGCAGCAACAATATTGGTATTAGTGGCAATTATGAATGACGCTGTTAAAAAAAAGCATTTTAGCTCATTCTTGAGCTAAACTTAAGCTGTATCTCCTCACACCACCATCAACTTTGTTCACTAAGACCAGGAAGCTCTGGTGGCCTAGTGGGTAGAAGTTGCACTGCCAACCCAAAGGCAGGTAGTTCAAATTCACCTGCTACTTCACAAGAGTTGTTTTTGTTGTTGTTAAGTGCCATCGAGTTGTAGGCAACTTATAGCAACCCTATGAACAAAAGTCCTGGACACCTGTGTAACTTTCGTCCATTCTCCAGGTTCACAGGGTTTCCAGAGGCAAGCTATTATGGAAGTGGATGCCACTCCTGATTCCAAGCTTGTTTTAATTGGGGGGCTCCCCCAAACATTGTCCACCATGGGTAACCATTAACACATTTGACTCATCAGTGTCACAGTGTTCAACTTCACAGCAACCACGAGTTACCTTTGTACAGCAAGTGGACATACCAGGGTTACACGACCTAGAAGAATGTTTCACCAAAAACAAGTAAAGGCAGGCCTGAGAACCGTGGAGTAGAGTCACCCTCCTTTGGCTTGGGAGCGTGGCTTTCTGTCCACTAGGCCAACTGATCTCTCTCTCTATGCTATTGCTGTGGTTGTTAAGTGTTGTCGAGTTGTAAGCAACTCATAGCGAACAAAAGTCCTGGACACCTGTATAAGTCTCGTCCTTTATTCAGGTTCACAGGGTTTCCAGAAGCAAGCTATTATGGAAGTGGATGTTACTCTAGCTTCCAAGCTTAAGATGGGCAATCTCCTCTCATGTGATTTACAGCTTCTGAAAATATGCTGAAGAGTCAGCTGTGAGTTAATTCAGATTTGATGGCACATAAGTAACAAATACCACAATAATTCACAAAGATGAGGGAAGAGGGAAGAAGAGTTAAAATGAATTTAAAGAATTTTCTTAAAAAAAGGAATTTTCTTCCAAATCACAATAAAAATAAAATTTTATTTAAAAATTTTTCTTCTATTTCTCCTATTTCTATAATATTGGTTTGTTGTTGTTGTTGTTATGTGCCGTCGAGTCGCTTGCGACTCATAGCGACCCTATGTACAACAGCCCTAAACTCCGCTCTGTCCTGTGCCAATCACACTGTCTCTGACACTCCCATCCCAAATTGGTACCCAATTAAAAAAAATTAGGTAAGTGATTAAAAGAGTAGGCTAGAGAAAGGACTCGAGAATAATTGATCAAAGACACTAATAAAATTATCCTTATTGGGAATAATACTACGTATATAGAAATGATTCAATCTGCTAATCTGACAAATGAAGTACTTACCGGTTAAAAAACAAAGAGACTTGTTTTAATATATTGATGGGAAAATGTTTTAAAGCCAAGCCGAAGGTGGTATAGCACTGGTCTGTGCGTTGTTGTACAGAGGTAACTCGTGGTTGCGGTGATGCTGAAGACTGTGACAGTGATGTGCCAATTGTGGTAATGGGTACCTATGGTGGACAGTGTTGGCTGGAGCTTCCCGACTAAATCAAGCCTGGAAGCCGGAGCGGCATCCACTTCTGAAATGGCTTGCCTCTGGAAACTCTATGTACAAACAGTGCTCAGGGCGTTTGTTCATAGGGTCGCTATGAGTCGTCTACGACTCGACGGCATCAAACAACAACAACAACAACAACATCTTTAAAATGCTCACACAAAAATAAAGTCTTTAATTTACTGATAAAAATATCTGTTTGATGCTATTTTTTATTCTATTTTTCCTGAAGACATTCAGAATGTTGCTCAGTGGAGCAGGTTGGGTCCCCGTTGGAGCCTGACTGTCCACACTGGTCAGATCCCATCAACTATCCTTCTCTGAAACTGTCACCCTCCACTCCCGCCAGGTTCTTCAGCTAAAGACTTCCAGTTTAGGGTGATGTGATACCAAAAAGCCTTTTTAACCCACATTTTTAGTTTTTCTTTTTCAGTAATAAAGGACACATGAAACTGAGCTCAAGGTAGGAAGATTCATAAAACTTAATATCTTGGCTGTTGACGACCAGTTAGTTCACATGTTGCTGAGTAAGCGAGATTCTGGTTCTCTGAAGATTCATAGTGAATCCTTAACTCTACCCTTAAGGAACTATTAAGGAAGATTCAGAGGATGGAACAAAACAAAATACGCAACTGAAGACACTGTGTACTGTAAGCAGCAGGCATGTACTGGTCAAGGAATTAAATTACTCAAGAGGTGACTCATTCAGCAACTATGTAATGTTTGCGGTTGAAGAGAAACCTTTGCCAGAGAATGACTAAAATCTTTTGGCAACGTCTTTAAAGGAATCATGACTGGGCCTAAACCAGTGAATACGCAAGTACGCTTTTTACTTCGTCTTTTACTGATTCAATACTGAGAGTAAGAAAACACCATCCTGGCTGATGTCTACTATTACAGCATGGTCTCAGGGGCATTCCCAACAACCATTCTCACTGGGCCTGAGTCTAGACACGTATCTCTATATTTGGGTGTGGTCTTGTTATTTTGTGTACATGTGTGCATTTGTCCTTAATAGAAGGACAGACTTGGCATACATAAATTGTTAGAGGACAATTGTTTTTGATACCTTAAGGAGAAGTCAGCAGGCTTCTGTCTAGGCCGGGTTATATCAGTCAATGAGTATTATTTAAAACACACACACACACACACACACACACACACACACACACACTAATGAAATTCTATGATAGTCTATGTTACTGTTTTTATAAAGGAAAAAGAAAAGTTTTCAAGAAATTAAATCTATTTCCCACATAAAAGAAAGAACGATTTCAGAATGAGGGAGCTCTGGTGGCCTAGTGTTAAGGAGTTGTACTGCTATCTCGAAGGTATCAGTTCAAATCCACCAGCTGCTCTGTGGGAGAAAGATGGGAACTCTCCTCCTGTGCAATTAAACCTCTGACAACATGATGGAGGGTCAGCTATAGGTCAGTTCCAAGTTGATGGGATACTAAAACAACATTTAAGAATGAAGTATCTTTTATAACCCACAGCAGAGTAACTCAATGAAATTCTTTTGGATCATTTGAATACTTACCAGGATCACTAGTTGCTGGGGGTTTATTTCAGACACACAGTGTTACTTTACACAGTGACCTGTCAGAACAGAATTGTTTTCCATTGGGTTTTCAAGGACTGATCTTTTGGAAGTAGATTGCCGGACCTATTAACCAAGGTACTCAGGCTGTAATCTCTGAAGGTGAGGAGGGGTGTCACACAATCTTTTCCTCCTTGAAGCTGCTGGCGAGTTCCAACTGCTAATTGTACACAGGACACAGAAGAGTGCTTAATGTCACCAGTGCTGCTTTTGCAACTTCAACTCAAACTCATTGTTAAGTCAGAAGAGTCTCTGGGTTTTCAGAGGCTGTAAATCACATGGGAGGAGATTGCCCATCTTTCTCCTGCAGAGCAGCCTAGTTACCACTAGGCAACCCATTTGTAACTTTGTTGTTGTTTAGTACCTTCATTTTGGAACTGACTCATAGCTGAACTCCCAGCGGGTTTTTAGAAGCAGTAAATCGCACAGTAGGAGATTGTCCATCCTTCTCCCATGGGGCACCTGGTAGATTCAAACCATGTACCTTCAGGTTGGCAGGGCAGCTCCTTACCAAGAAGCCACCAGAGTGCACTTTGTTGTTGTTGGTGGTAGGCGCCTCACTTTAGGACCTCTTAAACTCATTATAGTTCAAAGTGTAGCAAGTTCATACTGACACAGCCATATATAATTTTTACAAGAGGGTCAGGGATTTAGAATCACAAATTTTTATAGCAGCAAGTGACCTTGGAAATCAAACCATTATGTAGCTCCCTCATCCTAGAAATAAGAAGTTCTAGAGAAGTTAAGTGATTCGTCAAAGAGTCACTATCAGCATGTAGCAGACATGGCTTAAACCCATTTCCTGACTATTTTTCTCACAACTCTATGTGTAACAATCCTGGAGCTCGGTTATAAACTAACAAAGGACGGTCCTATAACAGGCCCTTCAAATATAACCCTGTCCAACGAATTAGCTATTTGTTATTCTTTTTCTATAGTCATTAGTCTCTGGTAGATATATTAAAAACAGATGCTAATGATTTCTTTTTAATTCTTAGAAAACTCTAGATTTTCAAAGAATTAAAAAGGCTGCCTAAAGGATATAAAATAAACAAGTGTGGACAATTTAGAGAAGGGAGGGGGGGAGGTAGATCCTCAGGTCTACCCTATTGTTTCTCTTTCTCCAGGCAGTAGTCCTCAAACAAAGGACATTGTAAGGTATCAGTGTAATATGAACAGCTATTATCAACAAGCCACATGGTTCATACTCCATTAAGATTTAATTTACCAGTAGAAAATAATATGGAACTTATTTTAGACTTCCATCACTCTTCCAAAAATAGTTTCATGGTTTTATTTTATTTTTTAAATGTGAGCTGTTTTCTTTGATTAATTCTGAGATTCCCCCAAGCCTATGCCCCAAGTATTTCACTTCATCTGAGAAGAAGCTGTATTTTCTACTGTAGAGATTTAGTGGTGCTTCTGTCAGAAGTCAGTGAAGTGTTCCGTTGGCAAGGGATGTAGGGCTGGGGTCTAAAAGAAATTAATTTGAGCGAATTGGGCTGATTTTAATAGCTTGACCTCTGAGTGTGTGAGCACAAGGCCGGGAGGCAGCGGCAGGCCATACAGAAATGAATTAAAATGAAGCTCTGGCATGGCTCAGGGAAGCCTTCCCACACCTGTTTCTCATTTCCTCTAGTTATTTCTGGTAATGAAAATTGGAACCGTTGCTATATATTTTGGGGTCTAGGAGGTCTATACATTTTTCTTTCATTCAATGTGCTTGTGATTAAGTGTATGTCTCTGTCTACAAAAAAGACAAGACCTAAATGTTCCTGGAAGAATAAGGGGAGGGGAAGGAAATCTTAAAGACTACTCCCTTAAAAATAGATTTTTCCCCCCATCCTAAATTCAGGCTGGAAGGCTCTGACATGTTGCAGCCTTCCTACCTGTCCGCCGCGACAGTTTTCATCTACTATTCTCTTTACCTTTCGATGTGCTGGCTCTGTCCCTCATTAGGGACCTGAATGGCAAAGTGGAATAATAATGTCGGCTTGTTTTAAAGAAGCAGAGGGATTTCTCAGGAAAGTTGAAAGTGTTTGGGATGGGAGAGCAGCCCTTTCTGAAGTCCTTTCTTGCTTGGGCTTTTTATTCTCCAATTGTCTCCCAGGCAGTCCTGATGTCTGTATCAAAAGACTGGGATGTGTGGCTCAAGAATGCCAATTGGAATCTTCCCCTCGGGAGCTCTCAGCATAATTTGTGTTGAATTTAGGGCTGCAATTTGGCCCAGCCCCTAATCAATCCTTAGGTGGTCCTGGCTCTTGTTTTTATGTTGCTGGGGGCAACCTGCCCATCTTCTTATCATTGTCTGCCTTCAATTGACTTTCTGAAGTGCAGCTGTACTGATTGTGATTTTGCCCTCCCCTCTCTGTTAAGCTACTTGGAATCTCATTGCCTAGCAGTAATAATATGATATATATTCATATGCACATATGCACGAACTGCCATGTTGAAAATTTGCATTTGCCTCCACGTGCACTGTGCAAGGCTATGCCATGCAAGACAGCCAACCTCTTCTCCTTCCCTGCCATGTTATGTCTATATATTTATGAGTAAGAGAGAGAGAAGCCCTTGGATATATGAATGTGCTTACAATTTCCTAATGGAATCTGGCAGAAGAGCTTTGCAATAGGACAAGTTCCAGTAACAAATGTTTTCATGAAAGCACTTTCTCCTCATTCATGTCACCCACTTGCCCTTCCAGAGCATTGGATAGATTAATCATACAGTGAACTGGATTCTATTTTTTTGGCCAAGAAAAAATAATACTCTACTGAGGAAGGAGCAGATAGTATCATTTTGTTTCTTTTTTTTTACTTTACAGAGGAAATTAATGAGGAAGTTTTAGGTCAATCAGATCCTGAATGACGACAATGCCTTGTATAAAGGGCAAATTCTATTATACAATTTGTTGTATGTGTATGGATATTACTTATCCTGCTGCTCACCACATTGCATTTCAGGATGGATCTAGAAATCTTTTTTACTAATGTGATCTTGTTTTTCCTCACCTTTTCGTTTCTAGCATAGTAGATCATATGATTATCTGATTTGAAACGTCTCATGCCAATTCAGCTCAGTTTGCCAATGCCTATTATGCCAATATCTATACATCCCATTTCCTCCTTAACAATGTTCAATTTTCCTACATTTATACATCTCACATTCCACGTTCCAGTTGCTAGTGTCTGCTTGCAACTATTCTTCCTCCTTTGTGTTTCCCAATACAAGGGCTCACTCAGCCTCCAGTGTTATATCTGCTAGTCTAATCTAAGAGTGCCCTATTGTACATAGGGTTTTCCAAGGCCTGTTATTTAGGCAGTGGATGGCTAATCCTTCTTCACAGTCTGTTTTAATTTGGATGCTTAGCTTTGGAGCACTATCTGACAGACAAGTACTTTACCCAAAAGAGTAGAAGAAAAAGACTTCCCTATTACCTAGCTAACAGATTCTGCCTTGCCTACCCCCATCCCCCAGCCCTTCAGTGCCTGTCTCACCCCACTCCACCCACAACCCCCTCCTGCTCTTCAGCAGCTGTATCATGGTTCTGTCCCCTGCCCCACTCCACCAGCATCCTGCTGCATTTGCTCACCTTGCCTGTCAGCACCTCCCTTCCCATTCCTGCCAGCTAACTAACCCCTGATATAATAACTCAGGCCTTTTGTCTACATTTGTTCACTCATTATCTTTCTATCTGCAGTGATGTTGGTACCCTGGGCCTGTCATCCAGGTAGGCAGTGGACAGGTCATCAGAGGGTGAGCAGATTGTCTGAAGGGTCAGAGCCCATGGTCAGGGTTTCAGGGGGTTCTTGTTTATTCCGGTCCAGGCAAGTATTAGAATGAAATGTGCAAAGAACTGGAGTTGGAAATTCAAAGGGACAAACTCACTCATCATTTCTTAAGCTGAAGAAACTGAAGAACAAATTTCATGCCTCGTGTTACAATGCTTAAAGATGCTATGGGCAGAATATTGAATGATCCAGGAAGCATAAAAAGAAGATGAAAGGAATACACAGAGTCACTACCGAAAAGAACTGGCTGACACAGTAGAATTTCATGAAACACGTATGATCAAGAGGCAATGGTGATGGAGGAGAAAGTTCAAGCTTCTCTGAAGGAAATGACAGAAAAACAAAGCTAAAGGAATTGACAGAATACCAACAGACATTTCAACACACAGATGCAGCCCTGGATGGGCTTACCATGTTGTGCTAAGAAATCTGGAAAACAACTGAGTGGAAGAGGTCCTTATTTATTCCCATTCAAAAACAAGGTGATCTCACAGACTGTGGGAATTATTGAACAAAATCACTAAAATCGCATACAAGCAAAATCCTGCTGAAGATTATAAAAAAAAAAATTACTGAAACAGTACATTGACAGAGAATTAGTAGAAATTCAAGCCAAGTTCAGAAGAGGCCATGGCAATAGAGACATCACAGCTAATATTGGATGAATCTTGGCTTAAACGGAGAGTACCAGAAGAATGTCTGTGTTTCATTGACTATGCAAAGGCATTTGATAGGATTGATCCCAACAAATTGTGGCTAAGATTGAGAAGAATAGAAATCTCCAAACACTTGATTGTGCTCATGTAAAACCTATACTTGGACCAGAAAACAGAAAGCAGTTTGACATTTCCTCAAAAAATTGAACACAGAAATTCCATTTGAGCTAGCTATTCCACTGCTTGGAATATACCTGGAGAAAAATGAGAAATGAGGCACAGACAGAGATTTGCACACCAATGTTCATAGCAGTGTATTCACCATTGCAAGAACATGGAAACAGCTCAAATGTCCAACTATAATCAAATTGAGAAATTATGGTACATTCACAGAATGGAATACTAGGCAACATGCAGGAGCAATGTTTTTTAAAATTATGGCCCAACTTAGGAGGGTTTGGAGAGCATTATGCTAAGTGAACTAACTCAGTCCCATAAGAACAAATAACTGTATAAGACCATTATTATAGAAAGAGATAACTGGTAAAATGTGTATGAGGATCTAAAAGAGGGAACCAGGGACCACAGGGGTGAGGATAGGTGGGGGCTTAACCATAGGGTTGCATAATTTGATGGGTGGAGAGAGGGGTGGGTTAAGGAAATGGGAAAGATTCAGTATGAAAAATAATGTATACAACCTTTATAAGTAAACCAGTATAAAATAAAGTTTATATTAAAAAAATTGATAGGAGGAGGATCGATGCCTTTGAGTTGTGGTATTGTAGAAGACTGTTGAACGTACTGTGGACTGCCAGGAGAACAAACTGGGTTGTCCTGGAGAGGGTAAAACCAAGCTGCTGAGGCAAAGATTTGTCTCACATGCTTTTGGCTTGTAGCCTGAAGGGAACATTCCTTAGAGAAGGACATTATGCTTGGAAAGATGAAGGAACAGCACAAGAGAGAAGACCTAGGATGAGATGGATTGATTCAGTGATTGGAGAAATGGGATTAGGCCTGTTTAAAACAATGATATTGGCAGAGTTCAGAGCGAACATGCATAAAGTTGCTTTGAGTCACAGGCACATACTAACAACAGTAACACATGACCGTTAGTGTTCTCCTCATGCAGAAGTCTTGCCCTAAGTAACATGTATGAAATGTGATGGTTAAATATCTGTTATGGGACATCACAGAGAAGGATTCTGAGAGACTGTACAATGTCTATCAGGCTTCACAGATGGCAAATAGCTATGGGAACAGACCTGTGATTTTTGAGTCAGTTAATATACAATCAGTATCTGGAGGGAAATGGAGATAAGACCACTTAACTTACAGTGTTCAGCAGCCTCACCATAGACTAAGCTTTGAAAGACACCTCCAGTTGGATACTATGCACATGCCTAACCCTTTTGATGGGACACTAGCCAAGTGACATCCTAGCTGGATCTGGAGGAATTCTAGAAGTGTGAACTTAGAAAATGCATGAAGATTGACTGAAAGGAAAGAGAAAATTATAACAGTTGAAATTTAGTACCAGTACTGTTTATATCCTATACATCTTTATAGATTTTTTAAAATTAATTTCAGTGAACGTCTACAGAGATTTTGGATTTCCATTCATTCATTGTTGCACTTTTCTCCCTGCCCACCCCACCCTCAGTTTGCTCTTCTCCTTGAAAAGCAAAAGAAAAACTCCTTCACTGGTACACAATCCTCCCGCACACCTCCACCCTCAGCCCCACCTGAGTATACTCCACTCTGCAACCCTCACTCCAGACTCTTAAGATAATCATAATGACCTAAAATATATTACTTATAAACTATTCTCTCCCTCATCAGCTTCAATGCAGTAAACAGAATTTATCCAGTTTTTCTCAGTCTTACCCACACCCTGATGTCAGCCTCATTCTACAACAGTGTCACCATATAGTATTTGTCCTTTGGTGACTGAGATATTTCACTCAGCATAATGTCCTCCAGGGTCACCCATTTTGAGTAATATTGCATGAGTTCCTTGTTTTTCAATGCAGCATAGTATTCCATTGTGTGAACATACCACAGCTTCTCTATCCATTCGTTTATTGGTGGGCACTTAGGGTGTTTCCAACTCCTTGCTATTGTGAACAAAGCCATGATAAACATGGGTGTGCATATAGATATTTTTGGGAGAATGTATGTAGTTGTCCTGTCATTTGATAAAAGGGCAATTGATAAAAGAGCAAGAGCAACTTGGAGACAGCTGAGTCTGACCTCTACTAACTCTGCAAAGGAGAATCATCTCCAACAGCACCCATAGTACAAAACCAATTCCCATCAGGTCAGATATGGTCCCCATGTTCCCAGGCCTGTTTCTACTAATTCCAACACCAGTCTTAACTGCTGTACTGGATCTTAAATCTGTTGCAATAGCTCACAGACCACACAGAGCCATACTCATGTTTGTGGGGCATATTAGGGAAGTTAACAAGGTAGACTTTCTCAAACAAGACAGCTTCTGAAGTAAGCTCACAGACTCCTCAGCCATTAGTCTTGCACCTTTAGGTCAGCATTACGAAGTTCCCTTAGTCTTGCCAGTTAAAACATCTCGCTCCCCAGCCCTCTAATCCTCCAGTAACCTTGGGCAAAAGCTCTTAGCTCTGGTTCCATGGGATAGGAGTCCCAAGATTAACTCTACTTCACTATTGGCTCTCTAGTTCTCTGCTGCAGAAGCTGCTGCTCTTCCTGTAAAAGCGCTAGTCTAAGTGGTACAGGAATCTTTGGCCACAAAGGGCAGGTACTTTATATTCTTCTTTGCTTCTTCTTTGCTGGTGATGAGATTTCCAATGTCTGCTGTGCAATTCTCTCAGTTTAATGGAAAGACTAACCAATCACCTTGTGAATAAATTAACATAATCAAAGTCAAAATGAATCAATGGATAGGAAAGTAGTCTTGAACAATAAACCTTTGACACTACAGGAGTGTTATAATCTTTAACTGTGTTGGAATTTTCTATTTTTCTTTTTAATTTTCAATTACCTCTCATCTATTTTACAGCTGTGTTGTTTGGTGCATAAACACTTAAGATTATGTCTTTCTGATGAATTATGAAAACTTTCTTTTTTTTCTCTGGCAAAACACTTGATATTGGGTTAAATTTTATATGTTATTATTTTAGCTACCTTATCTTTCTAATTCTCACTTTTTTCATGGTATGTTGGTGATATCATAGCTACCCTCCAGTGAGTTTTCAGAGCTGTAAATTTTGTGGAAGGAGATTGCCATCTTTCTCTCTCAGAGGATGTGGTAGATTTGAACTGCATGCCTTTGGCTTGATAGCTTAACTCTTTACCACTAAGCCATCAGATATCCTTTTTGTATGGTATGTTCTTGTTGTTATTAGGTGTGATAGAGTCTAATACAACTCATAGTAATCCTATGAATAATCTGAACCTTGGATCTGAACCTTGCCTATGTCATTCTCATCATTTCTAATATACTTGAGCCCATTATTATAGCCTTTGTGTCAATCCATCTTGTAGAGAGTCTTCCTCTCTTTCCCTCACCCTTCAACTATCCAAGAATTACATTTTCTTCCAAAGACTGGCCCCTTTTAACAATTTTCCCAAAGTATGTGAGACCAAGTTTACTATTCTTGCTTCTAAGGACACTCTGGTTTCACTTTCTCCAAGACATATTTGTTTATGCTTTTGGCAGTCCATTGGGATATTCAGTACTCTTCTCCAATACCACAATTCGAAAGCATAAATTCTTCTGTCATTCTCATTGTTCAACTTTCAGATGCATAGCATATAATAAAAGAGACTATGACTTGTATCAGGTGCACCTTAGTCTTTAAACTGACATAATTTCTCCTTAGGACTTTGGAGGGGTCCTTGACATCAAATTTTCCCAGTGCTACATGATTTCTAATTTCTTAATTGCTGGTACCAAGGGTGTTAATTGTGGATTCAAGTATGATGAAATGAATGACAACTTTAATCTTTTGTCCATCTACCATGAGTTGCCTACTGGCCCAGTAGTGAGGATTTTTGTTTCCTTGTTGTGATGTAATACAAAGGCTATAGACTTTGATCTTCTACAGAAAGAGTTTCAAGTCTTCTTTACTTTCAGGAAGCAAGATTCTGTCTTTCAGCATAAAGGCTGTATGTTCCAGTGTAACACAGGCTAGATTTCTGGATCACTCAGTATTTTTATTTGAAGCTTGAATTTGATTTTTTAGTTCCTTCAGCTTGAAAAATGCTGAGTGAGTTCTTATCTCCTGCATATTTTATTGTATTACTTTGCTTTGTCTTCTCAAGCTACTGTTCTCTTTTATATTTTTTAAATTAATTTTAATCAAAGTTTACAGAGACTTAGGGTATCCAGTCTTTAATTGTTGCACTTTTCTCCCTAACACCTCCCTACCCCCAATTCACTCTTCTCCTTGAAAAGAAATAGAAAAACTCTTTCATTGTTATACAATCTCTTCCCTCAAAGTCCACTTCACTATGCAGCCTTCACTCTGGACTTCTGTAATGACAAGAATACCCATCCATATATTCCTTTTAAACAGTTCTCTCCCTCATCTGTTTCAATGCAATGTATATCATTCCTCCCCTCCTTTTCATCTTCCCTCAACCCTGATGTCAGTCCTGTTTTACAACAGTGGTCCTATGCAATATTTGTCCTTTTGTGACTGAGATGTTTTACTCAGCATAATATCCTCTAGGGTCATCCATTTTTGCATAATATTTCATGAGTTCCTTGTTTTTCAATGCTCCATAGTATTCTATTGTGTGAATATACCAGAGCTTCTCTAGCCATTTGTTTGTTGATGGGCACTTGGGTTGTTTCCAGCTCTTTGCTATTGCGAACAAAGCCATAGTAAATATGGGTATGCATATATCTGGTTGGGTGGCAATTATGACCTCTTTGGGGTATGTTCCCAGTAGTGGAATTGCTGGGTAGAATGGTATCTCTATTTGCAACTTTTTGAGAAAGAAGCATACAGCCTTCCATAGTGGTTGCACCATTTTACACTCTCACCAACAGTGAATAAGAGTTCCAGTTTCTTCACAACCTCGTCAGCATTTGTTGTTTGCTGTTCTGTTAAATTTTGCTATTCTTACTGGGGTGAGATGATATCTCATAGTTGCTTTGATTTGCATCTGTCTTAGAGCTAGGGATTTTGAACATTTCTTCACGTGTTTGTTTGCCACCTGAATGTCTTCTTTGGTGAAGTGTCTGTTCATATCCTGTGCCCATTTTTTAATTGGGTTATTTACCTTTATCTTGGTTCAAAATAAAAAAGGGGGTCTATCAGGGATGTATTCTGTCTTTATACCTTTTCAATCTGTATGCTGAACAGATCATCCGAGACGCTGGGCTATATGAAGAGGAATGTGGCATCAGGATTGGTGGAAGAATCATCAACAACCTGCGTTATGCAGATGACACAACCCTGCTTGCTGAAACTGAGGAGGACCTGAAGCGCTTGCTGCAGAAGATCAAGGACTACAGCCTCCTATATGGACTGAAGTTCAATATCAAGAAAACAAAGATCCTACCACTGGGCCAATTGGCAGCATCAGTATGGATGGTGAAGAGATTGAGATAGTTGACAGTTTTAATTTACTTGGCTCCACAGTCAACACTCTTGGTAACAGCAGCCAGGAAATCAAGAGACAAATTGAATTGGGAAAGTCAGCTGTGAGGGACCTCTCAAGAGTACTGAAGAGCAATGATGTCAGACTGGAGACTAACGTGCGCCTGATCCAGGCTATAGTCTTCACAATTATGTGCTATGCATCAGAGAGTTGGACAGTGATTAGGGTTGATAGAAAGAGAATTGATGCCTTCGAGCTGTGGTGCTGGAGCAGAGTGTTGAATATACTATGGACTGCTAGGAGAACAAACAGGTTCATCCTGGAGAGGTTGAAGCCAGAATGTTCTCTGGAGTCAAGGATTCTGAAACTTCGTGTGACATATTTTGGGCATGTTGCAAGGAGGGACTGGTCCTTGGAGAGGGACATCATGTTTGGCAGAGTGGAAGGGCGGCGAAAGAGAGGAAGATTTTTTATGAGATGGATCGATTCTGTGACTGGAACGGTGGGAATAAGAGCATTTGAGATGGCTAAGTTGGCACAGGATAGAAGAAAGTATAGAGCTCTTGTACATAGGGTCACTATGAGTTGCGAACAACTCGATGGGACACAACAACAACAACAACCACCTTTATCTTGTTGTGGTGCTTGAGTATTTTATAAATCCTAGATATAAGTCACTTGTCTGACATCTCATTGCCAAATTTTTTTTTGCCAGTCTGTGGCTTCCCTTTTTTCCTTGTTGGAGAAGTTTTTGGATGTGCATAGAGATTTGATTCTTAGAAGGTCCCATTCATCTATTTTAACCTCTCCTGGTTGTAAATTTTCAAGGATGCTTGGAAGACTGTTTTTGTTATGGATTAGGACTTCTAGAGTTCTTCCAAGCTTTTCTTTAATGAAGTTTATAGTCCTTGGTTTTAGTCTTAGGTCCATAATCCACTTTGAATTTGTTTTTGTGTATGGAGTGAGGTGTGGATCTTGCTTGAGTTTTCTGCATATAGTTTTCCAATTTTGCCAGCACCATTTGTTTAAAAGGCTGTAATTTTTCCACTTAACTGATTACATTTCCTTATAAAAAAATCAGTTGACCATAGGTAGACGGGCTGATTTCTGGCTTCTCAATTCTATTCCATTGATGTATGTATCTCTCATTGTACCAGTACCACGCAGTGTAGTAGGATTTTAAATCAGGGAGTGAGATGCCTTCTACCTTGTTTCTCTTTTTAAGGAGTGCTTTCAAGCTACTCTTCTTAATCTTCTATTCATCTATTTTACTTCAGCATTTCCTCCCTTTGTTTTGACTTCTTGATGCTCTAGGGCATATCTATTTTCATTCAATTAATTTTAATCTCTCTGTATCTATCATTTAAAATATATATTTCTTTTTAATGAAAAATCTTGAATCCATTTATAAGGAGTTCTGGTGGCATGATGGTTAAGCTATTGGCTGTTAACCAAAAAGTCAGCAGTTCGAAATCACAAGGCACTCCCTGGAAAAATATGTGGAAGTCTGCTTCTGTAGAGATTACGGCTTTGAAAACCCTATGCAGCAGTACTGTTCTGTTCTTTAGGGACACTATGGGTCAGAATCAACTTAATGGCAATAAGTTCATTTAGTTTTAGTTCACTTATACAATGTAATTGTTGATAAAGTTAAATTTTATCTATGATTCTTCTATTCACTTTCTATGTATTGAAGCTAGTATTTATTACATTCTTTTATGTTCCTCCAAACCTGAAAAGGACCACAAGGCCTATCAAGGTAATTTAAAAGCTTTATCCAATAAGTCTACCTAAAATTTAGCTTAAAGCCCAGAAAGAAAGAAAAAACAACAACTGTGCTTGACTTACTATTTACTCTTGGGGGAAATAAAGTACAGCTAATACTTCAGATTGCTCAAAATTACCTATCAATAGTGTTGGAATTCAATGTCTTAAACTTACATATCTGATCCCTTTATCATACTATTCCTCATAGGTAATTAACTACTTTTTTGTTTGTTTCATGTAATTAAGTCTTTGTTAAGTTTATTGACAAGTACCAAAAAGAGTTGTTAGCTGCCTGTATGTCAACTCTCATAGTGATCCCATGAACGACAGGTTTGGATCATTGTCACTCATGGGGTTTTTACTGGCTGGATTTTGAGAGTTACTCACCATGTGTTTGTTTTAGTCTGAAAAATGTTCCGCATCCCAGCAATACATGAGCCTCTCCACTGAGGAGTATAGCTGTCCTTGAAATGTGGCTGGGAATGGAGCTTGAATTTCCATCATGGAAATTAGAATTCTACCATTGAACAATCCTGTGCTCGTCAGAAGAAATAGGGAGGTCTGCTGGCCTAGTGGTGAGAAGCTGTGCTGCAATCCCAGAAGCATGCAGTTTAAATATACTCCATGGAAGAAGGATGGGCACTCTCCTCTCATGTGATTTACTGCCTCTGAAAACCCAGGATCAACTATGAGTTGGTTCTGACTCTACAGCACACAACAACAACAACCTTCAATGAGATGGAGTGACACAGTGACTGCAGCAATGGGCTCAAGTGTGTCAGAGATGATGAGGATTGCACAGCATAGGACAGAGTTCAGATATATTGTTCATGGGGACCCTACACCATCGGACAACAACAACACTGCAGCCCAGCACTAGCTGTGGTCCTTGCAGATGGCATTTTCCGTTAAAGAGAAAGAGCAGCTGTGCCTTAACGTACATGTGAACTGGGCTGAGCCTAGGAGACCCAGAGCAGTGAGGCTCAGCTTGACTGCACTGGGAACTGAGCTCACCCACAGATGTTTATTCACTCTGTTGACTGGAGCCTGTCATGCGTACCGCTGCCTAACACATGGTTAGGTGCATATAAAAGAAATGCTGTTTTCAGGAAATAATTGCTGAGCATTCTGGTGACGTGCATTTGTTCGTTTATTTTGATTGGGGTGTGGGGCTGAGGTGGGGAGGAAGAGAAACGTGACCAGTCAGGGAAACACACTGATGTAGCAAATGTTGGTGATGCTTCAGCACTTCCTCATGAAGCTATGTGACCTCTTGCTACCCAGACAGGCTCACTCTGTAGAGTTTTCTTCTTCATTTGCAGCAGCTGTTGATTGTGTTCTTGAATGTTAAGCTTTTTATAGCTCTTCATTTACTTATAAAAAGTATCAGTTATTCTGGCCAAACAGTACTGGCTCAGTGCTGATCTAAGAGAAGAGAATTAATATTGAAAGCATGTATTTATTGTGCCTATGCTCTCACTGCCCCTCTGTCCCTCCACATTCACAAATTTTACTTTGGACTCAAATGACTCCAGAATTTTTAAATTCACTAAAAAGTGAACCATTTGTTTTGTTGCTTAAGAATAATTAATTGTTGACTAACCTTCTAGCCTATGTTAATGTTACTGACTTTCTGTGGTTGGATGAGGAGTTGTTCCTAAGAATTGAGAAGGAACTCAAACCTGTACAAATGTACTTGTGATTTCCATGGGAGAGAAGTTCTATCCACGAGAGAGAGGGAAAGGCAAAGGGAGAGAGAGGGAGAGCGAGAGAGAGAGAGATATCGATGGCTCAATCTATGGAACAGATAGAATTACTGAATATATAGGAAGTTTCTCTTCAGATTGCCTCTATTGTGAAAAGCAGTTAGGACCAACTGCAGAAGAGATCCCAAGAGCAACACAAGGAAAATGCCAGAAACCACAGTCAAGAACATGCATAGACTCTATATACTTAAAATCCTTGAATGGTACAAACCATTACCTTATGCAACTGCTAACCCAAATTTTGGTGGCTTGAGTTCGCCCAGGGATATCTGAGAAGAAGGATGTGGTAATCTGCTTCTGAAAAACCAGCCATTGAAAACCCTGTAGAAAATCAGAAGATAAATGCTGATGAGGTTATGGGGAGAGTGCAATACTGATCCATTGTTCGGGGGATTATGAAGTGGCACAATCATTGTGGAGTGTGGTATGGCAATTGCTCAAAAAGCAAGACATAGAAATATCTTGCGATCTAGCAAAATGACTCTTAGAGACCTAATAGCGGTGACATGACTAGACATATAAACACCTATGTCTATTACTCACAGTAGCAAAAAGACAGAAACAATCTAAATGTTCATCAACAGATGAATGGGGGTGAGTGGGGTGGATTGTGTATACATTGGGATACCAGACAGAAACCTTATTGCTGTTGAATTGGAACCAATACATAGCTGACTCTGTAGTGAGTTTTCTGAGGCTATAAATTACAAAGGAAAAGACTGTCCATCTTTCTTCCTCAGAGAAGATGATGATTTAAACTGTCAGAGAAACGAGGCCTTTAGATTAGCAGTGCAATTCCCTATGGGCTACCCTGTCAGAGCTCATTGGAATACTATTGTTGTTATGCACTGTTGAATCAGATGACTCATAGGTCTCAGAGGGAATTAATTGCATGGGAGGAGATTGTCTTTCTTTCTCCAGCGGAGCAACTGATAGATTCAAACCACTTGTCTTTAGCAATGCATTTCTACAAAGTGGTAAATAATGCTGAATTCTGGAAACATAACATGGATGAACCTAGAAAGAATTATCTTGCATAAGTCAACCACTACAGGACAAATTTGGAAGCAGGAGTGGCATCCTTTTCCTAAATAACATGCCTCTGGAAACTCTGTGAACTTTTATAAATGTCGAGAGTTGTAGAGGGGCTTCAGGCTTTTTGTTAATAGGGTCGCTATGAGTCATGCTTGACTCAAAGGCAATCATCAACAACAAAGGAGAAATATATGATCTCATTTTTATAAAATAAAAAGAAAAGGTATGCATACAGAAAGCAACATTCTTTGGGGGTTACTGGGAATGGGAGGACATGGGAGATGAAATAATTTTCTAGGCAGGAGTAACTTTCTATTTTCACTTAGAGAATTGTGCTGCCACCCCAAAGGCAAATGATTCAAGTCTACCAGCTGTTCCACAGTAGAAGGATGGGCACTCACCTCCCATATGATTTACGGCCTTTGAAAAGTCACTGGAGGGTCAGCTATGAGTTGGTTCCAACTGATCTGCAATGTGAGGGTTTTTTTGGTTCCTTTTGTAAAAAAAATATTTTATTAGTTTGTATACAAAGTTCATATACATTGTGTTTCACACTATTTTTCAGTCACATTATCTTTCTTATAATCATTCCCATTTAATGTTTTATAAAATTAATCACCATTGAAATATGTCCACCATTACTCTGTCTTTCCAGATCCCTGCTGAATCTTTCTCATTTTCTTTACTCCCCTCCCTCACTTGCCAAATTGTGTGACCCTATGATTTCCGCCCCGCCTATCCTCATCCTTCTACTTCCACTCCTTTCCTTCTTGGATCCCCATACATGTTTTACTAGTTCTCCTTCTGTTTTAAAATAATGATCTTATGCAATATTTATCCTTATGAAACTGAGTTAGTTCACTTAGCATAATGCTCTCCAGTCTCTCCCAAGTTATGTAGTAATATTTGAAAGTGTTGCTCCTGAGTGCTGTGTAGTACTCCATCATGTGAGTGTGCCACAATTTCTCAAACCATTTGATTGCAGTTGAACATTTGGGCTATTTCAATGTTCTTGCAATTATGAATAACACTGTTATGAACATTGGTGCACAAATCTCTGTTTGCATCTTAGTTCTAATTTCCTTGGGGTATATTTCTAACAGTAGAAGAGCTAGATCATATGGATTTTCTATGTTCAGCTTTTTGAGAAAATGCCAAACTGCCTTCCAGAGTTATTTTACCATTTTACAACAACCTCATTAACAGTGTAAGAGAGTTTCTATTTCTCCACATCCTCTCTAACATTTATTACTTGCTGTCCTCTCAAACTTTGGCATAACTACTGGGATGGGACAGTATCTCATTGTGGTTTTGATTTGCATCTCTCTCATCGCCATTGATTTTGAGCATTTCTTCATGTGTCTGTTGGTAATCTAAATGTCTTCCTCTGTGAAAATTCTTTCCCTGTCTTGCCCAATTGGTATTTGGGTTATCAGTTTTTTTCTTGTGGAGGCATATCAGTATTCTGCAAACTTTTGTTATGAGACCCTTGTTTGAGACGGTATTGCAAATGTTTGTTCCTAGTCAGTAGATTTTCTTTTCATCCTGATGGAGAAAGTTTTTGATGTGCATACAGATTTAATCTTTAGAAGGTCCCATTCATCAATTTTATCCTCTTCAGATTGTGCATTTCTAGCTGCATTTGGCAGTCTTTTTATACCATAGACTAGGCCTTCTAGTGTTTACTCCCAGGTATCTGATCCACCTTATTTTTGTGTACGTTCTGAGATACTGATCCTGTTTCATCTTTCTGCAGATAGCAGTCCAGTTTTACCAGCACTGTTTGTTGAAGAGATTATTATTTCTCCATTGGGTAAGTTTTATTTCCTTGTTGAGTATCAGTAGACCATAGATAGACGGGTAAATTTCTATGTTCTCACGTCTTTTCCATTGGTCTATGTGCGTGTTATTTTTCAGTACCATGCTGTTTGGTTATCACCACTGGGTAGTAGGTTTTGAGATCAGGAAGTGTTGTGTCTCCCACTTCATTCTTGTTTTTCAGAAGCGCTTTGCTTGTCCAGGGTCTCTTTCTTCTCCAAATAAACTTGCCAATTGTGTTTTCTTTCTCTTTACAAAATGAATTTAGGATCTGCATTGGGATCCACAATGTGTTTTGAGTTCTATTTTCAGTGATGGTAAAAAGCAATAGCTAATGTGGGTGAGATTAGCTAATGTGGGTGAGATCTATAAAATCTAGCAAAGCTAATGATGATACCAGGACTTCAAACCACTTTATTTGGGCTTGACTCCTTTCTGATAATTTGCATTTCTCTCCCAGATATACTATATCCCAATTTCCATTTTACTAAGATTGTTGTACAGAGAAATAGTCATATAGATGATTCTTGTGTGTACACTCGGTTTTATTATGCACACATTCATATAAGACTCACCTGGAGATTTATAAGAATTATCTAAGGCTCTCATTAAAGTGTAAACTTTGATTCAGTGTATTTAATGTGGAAATACAAATTCTTACCAAAGAGCTAAAGCAGAAGGAACCAGTTCAAAGCTCTGAATGACACTAAGAAATTCTCAAGAATACAAGTTGTCTGTGGGCAGAGAGAGGGCCTAAGAAAATTAGAAAAGATTCACTGGGAACCTTAAAAGACAGGGTAATGGTAGGCATAGATCAATGGCACTTAATTTTATAAAAACACAATATATGGGAGTGATTGTAGGAAATACAATGTGAATGAAGGAATGTGTGAAACACAATGTGTATGAAATTTATACACAAACCAACATAAAATAAAAAATAAATTAAAAAATATAGAACATAGGTTGTTTTTTGATAAATACTATTGTTGTTGTTGTTAAGTGCCGTCGAGTCGCAGGCAACTCATAGCGACCCTATGAAGGAGAGTCCTCGACACTTGGGTGCCTTTCACCCTCTTTCTAGGTTCATAGGGTTTCCAGAGACAAGCTATTATGGAAGTGAATGCCACTCCTCCTTCCAAAGATAAATACTATAACAGACTATTTTATAAAAACGATAATAAAAAATAAATATATGATTACATAGGTAGATATATATGCATATAGGAAGTCATATGTGAATATATAGATCTTTTTGAAGACATATATATGCATGGTTTTGAGTGCTGCATATGTGTTCACATATATAATAAAATACATATGGGATGCAACTATGTATACTTCCTAGACATAACCAAAGACCTCATGGAATTGCTTTAGTGAGCTTAAAGGCTTAGTATCATGGTCTTCTGGGATAACTCAGACAATTGGCATAATATGGTTTATAAAGTTTATGTTCTCCATCCTAGATGGGATTTTAAAAGCTTGCAATCAGCCATTTACAATAGAACTATTGGTTTCTACTTCTCTGGAGCAAAGGAGAAAGAGGGAAACAAAGATTCAAAGAAGAAACTGTAGGAGTTACAGAGCCCTCATGAAACACAGCCACATCTCAGATCTATCCTGAGAAGACAACTAGATGGTGTCCCGCTACTGCTATTGATTTTCTGACCTGAAAAACACTTGAGGATCTTGGTATGATACTACTATGAGAGGAAGTAATTGAATACATAATTGAATTGTAATTGAATACAGCATGAAAGGAATCTTCTCTGGAAAACCGACAAAAAGAAAAATCAACCTGCATGTTCTGCCAAGGAGGGCCCATACTTGTGAGTCCCAGGGCACTTGGAGTGATTGAGAGATCCTCATCAACCATTTTCATTTTATCCAATATATATATGCACAATTAAAAAAAATCTTTGAATGATTACTAAAGTATTAATTTAAATATAAAATCAATATATCTGCTTTAAGAAGATAATCCCACCTACCCTCCTTTTTAGACCTTAAATAGGAGATCTCACTGGTAAGGGGTTGTACTGCAACCCAAAGTCAAGCAATCTGAACACACCAGTTATCCCATAGAAGAAACATGGAAAACCTCCTGTGGGGTGATTTACAGCCTCTGAAAATCAGCTAGAGGATCAGCTGTGAGTAAGTTCCTACTTGATGGCAGTTACAGAAACTGCACCTCAGCCTTCACTAGAGCGAAAGTGCAGCAGACAGGGGAACCTTGTTAACAGCCACATCTTGGGCCACTGAGAATGGCATGGTATTAAAACAATGATAGATAGATAGATAGATCAATGGAACAGAATTAAGAACCCAGAAATAAACCCATCTACCTACAGTCAACTGGTATTTGACAAGGAAACAAAATCTATCAAATGGGGAAGCAACAATCTCTTCAACAAATAGTACTCCCCAAACGGGGCATTTACCTGCAGAAAGCTGCAGCAGGTTCCACATCTTAGACCACACACAAAAATCAATTCAAGGTAGCTCAGACACATAGGGGTGAAGTCCCAAACCATGAAGATCCCAAGAGACAAAATGAGACAAAACTTAGAAACCCTAGTCTAATGGTGTAATTAAACTTGTAAATATGGCCAGAAATACACAACCAGAAGAGGATAAAAGAACGAATAAGACCTTTTAAAAATTAAGTCCCTGTGGTTATAAAAAATGTTTTCCAAAATATCTGTAGATGTTCATTGAAATTTAATAATAATAATAATAATAATAATAAAAATAAAAATAAAATGTTTTCCAATCAAGTGAAAAGAAAAGGTACAGACTGGGGGGAAAATTGGTAATGATGTATGGATCACAAAAAATCGTGGCTAACCTTCACAAGAATACAGAACCAATACATGGATCAGGAAGCAGTAATCTGAACAGAACAGGGAAACACTGCATGGTTAAGGATCAGGAAAGTGTACATCAGGGATGCATCCTAACTCCATGCCTTTTCTATATATGCAGAACAGATTATTTGGGAAGCTGGACTTTATGAGGCGCAATATGGCATCAGGAATGGAGAAAGACTCATCAACAACTTGTGTGATGCAGATGACATATTGCTTGCTGAAACTGAGGACATGAGGCATTTGTTGCAAAAGGACTGTATTCTTCAATGTGGACTGAAGCTCAGCATCAAGAGAACGAAGATTCTCACCACTGGGCAATTGGCAGCTTCATAATGGACAGAGAAGAGAATGAGATTGTTGATAACTTCAGGTTCCTCGGTTCCACAATTGACACTCTTGGTACCAGCAATTAGGAAATTAAAAGATTAATTACATTGGGGAAGTCTGCTGTCAGGAACCTCTCTAGAGTACTGAAGAGCAAGGTATCAATCTTGAGAGTAAGACGTGCCTGATCCAGGCCATGGTCTTTGAAATTACTTGCTACGCATCAGAGACCTGGACAACAACTAAAGATGACAGAAGGATTGATGCCCTTGAGTTGTGATGGAGAAGCGTATAGAACATACCATTGACTGCCAGGTTTGTCCTGGAGAAGGTGAAACCAGTCTGTTCCCTGGAGGCAAGGATTTTGAAGCTCTGTCTCACATACTTCAGGAATGTGGCCAGGAGCACATCATACTTGGAGGGGTGGAGAGACAGCTCAGGAGAGGAAGACTTAGGATGAGATGGATTGACTCAGTGACTGGATAAACGGGATTAGGTCTGTTGGAAATGATGAGATTGGCTAAGGATAGGGCAACATTTAGAGCTAATGTACATAGGGCCGATATGAGTTACAGATGACTTGATGGTACATAACAACAACAGCATCAATGACATCTCAGACAAGGGTCACATAATGAAAGTTTACAGACCACTACAGCGTCTCTACAAGGGAAAGACTGATAACTCAATTACAAAATGACATAGCAAAAGACATGGAAAGACTTGTCACAAAGGAAGACATTCAGATAAACAACACACACATGAAGAAATATGTTCAAAATCACTGACAATCAGAGAAATGCAAATTGAAACAAAAGTGAAATACCATTTCACCTCAGTAGCATTAGCTTAATAGGACAGCAAAAAATAAATATTGGAGAGGAAGGGAAAAGATTGGGACTCTCAAGTGTTGTTGTTGGAGCTGTAAAATGGTATAGCCACTCTGGAAATAGTTCAGCATTACCACAAAAAGCTGATTATAGAAATGCCGTATGACCCAGCTATTCCACTGCTAGGAATATACCCCAAGGAAAATAGAACTGAGACATAAACAAGGATTTGTTCACAGCAGTGTTATTCACAATAGCAAGAAAATGAAACAGCCTATATGTCTATCAACAAATGGATTGAGAAATTGTGGTATAGTCACACAATGGAATACTATGTAGCACTAAGGAGCAGTGATTTTGTGAAGTACAGTATAACATGGAAGAGCCTAGATAGCATTATGATTAATGAATGTTAACTCAATATCATAAGGACAAATACTGCCATTAATAAGACCATTACTATAAAAATATAAGATGTATATAAAACATCAAAAGGGGAAGAGGGTTTGTACAAGAGAGTGGGCAATGGGGATGGGGGAAAATTACTAGAATAATAATTTGGTGAGTGGATGGAGGAGGGGAAGTAAAGGAGTTAGGAAAAATCTACTGGAGATCTGAAAAGATGAGTAAATAGTAGGGGTAGATCAAAGGTGATTTTATTTTTTTAAATTTTTCTGTTTTGTTTTTCAAAGTTGATTTTATAAAGCTTAATGTGTATGAATGATTGTATGAACTACAATGTGAATGAACAGTGTACATGAATGAAGTGCAGTGTGTACAAATTTGCATATAAGCCGAAAGAAGAGAAAATCATAGCTCTGGTTGCCTAGTGTTTAAGGAGTTGCACTACCAATCCAAAGACAGGTGGTTTGAATCCACAAGCTGCTTCCTGGGGGAAAGAAGGGTAATCTCGTCTCAAGCAATTTGGCCTCTGAAAAACTGCTGGAGGGTGAGCTATGAGTTGATTCTGACTTGATGACCAATTATAACAACATTGTAACAAGCAGTTGGCTTCATGTGCAGAATCTCTTGTAAAGAAACTTCTTGGGAGCCATGACAAATTATTTGGATTGAAGAGGATCAAATTATGGGTTAATTTGCAAAACTACAATTTCAGATCTTCTTTCTTGGTATTGGGAGAACTGAGGTCTTCCTTTTTAAAAAAGGGAAAAATCTATCATCTTTTTACTTGGGATGATATTGCAGAAATAGTAAATTGTTTTGAAATTGAAAATTTACCTTAGTACAATCAGAGGCAACCTGTTTTGAGTCCATGTCAGTGTCTAAAAAGTATATTTATAGAGCAAATTGTATCTATTATTCTTTGTTATTGTTTATTGTTATGTACCATCAAGTCTGTTCTATGAGGAGAAGCGTGGCATTAGGATTGGTGAATGATCTATCAATAATCTGCGTTATGCAGATGACACAACCCTGCTCGCTCAAACTGAGGAGGACCTCATGCACTTACCGCAGAGGGTCAAGGACTGTAGCCTTCAGTATGTACTGAGGCTCAATGTCAAGAAGACAAAGATTCTCACCACTGGATCAATCGGTAGCATCAGGATGGATGACAAAGAGATTGAGATTGCTCACAGCTTCAGTTTGCTTGGCTCCACGGTCAACACTCTTGGCACCAGTAGCCAGGAAATAAAAAAAC
>NW_006399763.1:32087459-32106587 GCF_000299155.1 Elephantulus edwardii | reverse complement strand
TAATAATAACATTATTAGTAAATGCTAATAATAACAATAACAGATTAAATAGGTTTGGAGAAAGAATAAACCCCTGACACACACTCTTCTTGATTTTAAACCATACAGTGTTCTCTTTTTCCCTTTGGACAATAGCTTCTTGGTTGGTCTAGGTATAGAATGGGCAACATCATGATAGATGGAGAAAAGATAGAAACTGCCAATTATTTCATCTTACTTGGAGCCACAAATAACATCCTTGGTACTAGTAGCTGGAAGATAAGATGACATATTACTTTGGGCAAGTCCACTGTCAAGGACCTCTCCAAAATACTGAAGAGCAAGTGATGTCAGTCTGACGACTAAGATGTGCCTGATTTAGGCCATAGTCTTTTCCATTACTTGCTATGCATCTGAGAGCTGGACAATGAATAAGCATTCACTAGAAGAATTGATATCTTTGAGTTGTGGTGTTGGAGAAGAGTATTGAATTGATGCCTTTGAATTGTGGTGTTGAAGAAAAGTCTTCATAGACTGCCAAAAGAACAAACAGGTATGTCTTGAAAATGGTGTAGCCAGAGGGCTCCATGGAGGCAAAGATAACAAAACTTTACCTCACGTACTTGGAACATGTTGCTAGGAGAGGCTATTCCTTTGAAAAGGATATCAGACTTGGAAGGATAGAGGGTCAGTGAAAGAGAGAAAGACCTTCAATGAGATGGATTGATACAATGACTGCAGCAATGGGTTCAAGTATATCAGAGCTGGTGAAGGTTGGACAGGACAGGACAAAATTCAGGTGTTGTTCATGGGGTTGCTATGAGTCATACTCGACTCAATGACACAATGATTATATAATAATTTTCTTTTTTGGCATTGAGATAACCTATCAAATACTATTGTAAATACTTCCATGCCTCAATACAATAAGACTTTGTGGTAGCTGTTATTTTAATATTAATTTTAAAGGTTTCTGTTTGTTGATAACCAGTTGATTCTGACTTATGACAGAACTGAACTGCAGTGGAGGATTTTCTTAGCTGTACACTTAACAGATGATAGAAAAAGAATTAATACCTTTGAGATGTAGGAAAGGCAACTCAATGGAACATAACAACAACAACAACAACTCTTAGCAGAAAGCATTTCACCAGGCCTTTTCTTCCACAGCATCACTGGTATCTTATTAATTAAGACACTGATGCTCGGAAGTCTCAGTCATTTACTCTGGCCCGTGGCCCAACTGTGGCAGAGCCAGGATTTGAATCCAGACTGTCAACTTTTGAGCCAGCACTCTTAATCACATCCTGTATTCCCTTCCTGTCTGAAGTCTGAACTAATCTGGAATTTTTGTTTTGGATTTACAGTTAAGGGATTGTCTATTCCCTCTTTCCATTTAGGGTTTAGAAATCCCTTCCCATTTGAAAATTGTCCTTAAATATCATAATCTACCCTACCAGCGATAATAATTTGTGGACATTTACGTACATGAATTTCCCTGTATTTATTTAACAAAGCCTCTCATATGTTCTCTTAGGACACATTCTCAGGTGTTCTTGGCATAAATGTGGTGAATGTGGGTGTTTGTATTTTTTTCTCTTCACCAGTCTTTAAAATGGGCACCTTTATCCTAAAACCATTGTTATTGTTATTAGGTGCCATCAAGCTGAGTATGACCCATAGCAATCTTATGAACAACAGATCTGAACCGTGTCCGATCTCATGCAATCCTCACACTTACTGACACACTATAGTCCATTGCATCGGTCACTGTGTCAATCTACCTGGTTGAGGGTCTTCCTCTCCTTCGCCAACCCTCTGCCTTTCTGAGCTTCATGTCTCTCTCCAAGGAATAGTCTCTCCTACCTCCAAGAAATAGTTCTTCCTGTTTACATTGTAAGCAGTTTTAAAATTGTGAATGAAATGTGATGGTCCATAATCACACAGAAAGACAGTCAACCTTATTTGTCACTGTTGCTGTTGATTGCCGTTGAGTCGAGCATGACTCATAGCATCCCTATGAACAAAAGACCTGAAGCGCCTCGCCAACTATCATCACTTATCAAAGTTCATAGAGTTTCCAGAGGCATGTTGTTTAGGAAGTGGATGCCACTCCTGCTACCACATACTAGATAAATATATTATGACATAATACTAGATGTTGTTGTTGTTGTTATGTGCTGTCAAGTCGTTTGCGACTCATAGTGACCTTATGTACAACAGCCCTAAACCGTGCTCTATCCCATGCCAATCTCATTGCCTCTGACACACCCATCCCGATTACCTCAGTCACTGAATCAATCCACCTCATAGAGGGTCTTCCCCTCCTGCGCTGTCCCTCCACTCTACCCAGCATGATGTCCCTCTCTAAAGACCTGTCTCTCCTTACAACATGTCCAAAGTATGTCAGGCAAAGCCCCAGAATCCTTGCCTCCAAGGAGCAGCCTGGTTTAACCCTCTCTAGGCTGAATCTGTTTTCTTGGCAGTCCATGGTACATTCAATACTCTTCTCCAGCACCACAGATCAAAGGCGTCAATTCTCCTTCTATCCTCCCTAGTCATTGTCCAACTCTCTGATGCATAACAAGTAATTGCAAAAACCATGGCCTGTATCAGGTGGACCTTAGTCTCCAGAGAGACACTTGTTGCTCTTAAGTACTTTAGAGAGGTCCCTAACAGCAGACATTCCCATTGCAATACGTTTTTTTATTTCCTGGCTACTGGTGCCAAGAGTGTTGATTGTGGAGCCGAGCAAATTGAAGCTGTGAACACTCAATCTCTTCGCCATCCATCCTGATGCTACCGATTGGTCTGGTGGTGAGAATTTTTGTCTTCTTGACATTGAGCCTCAGTCCATACTGAAGGTTGCAGTCCTTGACCCTCTGCAGTAAGTACATGTGGTCCTCCTCAGTTTCAGCCAGCAAAGTTGTGTCATCTGCATAACGCAGATTGTTGATAGATCGTTCACCAATCCTAATGCCACACTTCTCATAGAGCCCAGCCTCTCGGATAATCTGCTCTGCATACAGGTTGAAAAGGTATGGAGATAGGACACATCCCTGGCGTACACCCTTCCCAATTTTAAACCATGCAGTGTTGCCCTGCTCTGTTCTAGATACCCACTAAAACGGCTAAAATGAAAAGACGTGAAATTACTAAAGATTGGTGAAAGTGTAGAGAAGCTAGAACTCTCCTAAACTATTGGCAGAAATACAAAACAATGCACTCACTTTGGAAAAATCAGGTTGACAATTTTTCTTAAAGTATATGCCTCCCATATGACTCACTTTTTGATATTTATTTCCTCCTTGAAAAGAAAAATATACAAGTTTACAAAATCATATATAGCATTTTTACTCATAATAATCTCAAATTGCAAACAACCCAAATGACCATCAAACAACCAAACTGTCAACCAATGTCCATGAGATCACATTTGCTTACATTACTCTCAAACTGCAAGTAACTCAAATGCCCATCAATAAAAAGAAAGAAATTATGATATATACACACAATGAAAAATACCTAGCTATTGGTAAATGTAACAACCTGGACAAATCTCAAAAGCATCATATAAAAGAAAATATCCTGAACAAGAAGAACATAAACTATATAGTTATATAAAATTCTACTGAAGGCCAAGAGCTAGCGGGACACAGAGCTGATCCACAGTTGCAAGGGGGCTGGACGTGGTAGGCAGGGGAAGAATAAGCAAACTGTGCGTGAAGGAACTTTTGAGAATCATGGAAATGTTCCAATCACAGCCCTATATATTTGCCAAATAAACTTTAGCTTTTACCTCAATAAGACTGATTAGAAAAAAAATAATATGCCCATTAGGTCGAAACAAAAAAATCTGTGTGGTTCCTGGCTGCTATTGCAGACCACTCTGCACAGGATCACAATAGAAGGTCCTGGAAAGACTGCGGTGAAAACGTAGAAGAAAATCCAAAATAACAAAAAAGATTCGTCTCTGTTAGAGACCCATGGAGCCCTCAGGACTATGGTCTGTATGCACTTTTCAAGCCTGAACCTGATCCCATGTCTGGAGATGATCTTTCAGCCAAACAAAAGACACGCTTATAAAGGCAATATCACCTATGAAGACATTTGTTCTCAGAACTACTGATCATATAAGACAAAAATGATAGCATTTCTCCAGAACAAAAGTCAAGAAAACTATGTAAATAGAAATAGAGAAACCAAAGAGCAAGTCAGAAAAGCATTTGTACATTGAGAGGATTGCCACAAATGTCACACATGCATCAAATGTGTATAAATGCCCAAAATAGAAATTAACTTGCTCTGTAAACTTTCACCCAAACCATAAGAAAATGTTTTTAAAAAAATAACATGTTAAAAAAAAATAACTTGTCATGTGTTCAGATCTTTTGTGACTAAGCTACACTTGTGATAGTTTGTTTAAGTTCTCGGGTTGATCCTGGATGGAATGTAAGAAAAATATAGAACAAAACTCATGTTTGTAAAAAAAGGCCTGACTTATTGAACCAACAAAGAGTAGAGAAATCTCTGAGACTGTTGCCCTCAGATGTCCTTTGAACTTAGAATTAAAGTCAATCTCAGAGGTCACTTTACATATATTAGATTGACTTAGAAAATAAACAGTATCATCTGTGAGTAGTGTGTTCCCTTAAATAATCACCTATATGACATGAAAGGCAGCATTTATTCTGAAACAAAGATGAGAAATCATTGACAATTTCAATTTTTACTCTATCAGTGGTGAGCATTTTTACCTTCTTGATGTAGAGATATGATGCATATTGAAGGCTGTAATCTTCTGAGATTGAAGGTCTTTGATCTTCTGCACAAGTATTTCAAGTCTCCCTCACTTTCTGCAAGCAAGGTTGTGTCATCTGTGTAACACAGGTTTTTGCTGAGTCTTCCTTTGATCCTTATTCCACATTCTTCTTTATAGAATCCAGCTTCTTGAATGATTTGCTCAGCATGCAGATTGTATGGATATAGAGAAAGGATACAACTCTGACACACACTTTTCCTGATCTGAAACTATGCAATATTCCCTTGCTCTATTTAGACAACAGCTTCTTTGTCTAGGTTTAAGCTTTGTACGAGCATAATTAAGCATTCTGCAATTCCCATTCTTTTGAGTATATTAGCCATAATTTCTTATGATCCACGAAGTTAAATGTCTTTGTATCATCAATGAAATACAAATAGGCATTCAATCAATGAGTTGAATTGACTCTTTGAAACAATGATATGTTAAATTGTAAATCCCTTAATGTTATTTAGGGGCTTTCAGACTTTTATGTTGCACATAAAAACATATCAACTCATTTTTTTTTGTTTCTGGCTAGTCCCATAAAGGCTTCATCGATTATCCAATAATAGTGAGAGATAAGCACACACAGAATGGAGTTGCTTCCTGAAGTGAAATCTTTGGACCAGTATCAGCAGCATCTGAGAGCTTGTTAGAAATGCAAGATCTCAGCATCTAACAACTCACACGCCCATCAGACCAAATGAATCAGAATGTGCATTTCAAATGATCTTAGGAATCTAACAATTTCATGGTATTCCTTCCAATTCTGAAGTTTTCCTCCTTCTCTCAAACTACCAGTAGTGTGAATATTTGAGCATTACTTACTTTTGCTGGAATCTTTTTGGGATTCAATCCCTGGTATCAGATATTTTCTACCAGTGAGTCCTTGGTCCATTAACAGATCTCTTATGAGATCTTTCCTGATGTTTATTTCTCTCTTACAGTTCAATAAAAATCTTTGTAACTGAAAGGGAAAAAACCTGCAGGTACCCTAAAAGTTTATACATGTTGCCTATAGGGGCTTAGATTGAAAGCTTGCTCTGCATACAGCACTCTTAATTTAATAAATATTAAATAAAAATAATAAATTCTTTTCCTGTTGGCTTGGAAATAGTTTTGACATGGCCGTGGTACAAATACATTTTGTAATCCTTTCAAAGTACCTGTTGTCCTGACTCTTAGATGGTCAACTGTATTTACTCACTGAGGTGTGTGTGGATTACTTTAATGGCTGAATTTTATGTCTTCTAACTCTAGCTGATGTCTAAACACAGATGTTTCTCTATTATCCAGATAACATAACTAAGGTGATAGCTGACTCATAAACTGAAATGGTGCCCAATCAGCCTTAATCCATTCATGAACTTGTTGTTGTTGGGTGTCTTTGAGTTGATTGAAACACAATATGACAATAAAACTTTTCCTGTAGGATTCTTTTAGCTGTAATCTTATGCAGAAACTGATTGCTAGATCTTTCTTCTATAGAGCTTTTGAGTGGGCTTGAACCACAAACCTTTGAGTTAACAACCTGATGCTTAACTGTTATGCCACTAGAGTTTTTGTCCATAAAGGAAGCTCTCACCTTCTTCAGAAAAAATCCCCCCAGAAACTGGGTCATATGAACAGGGGTCAGGAGATAAGAATATGTGCACAGAAATCAGAAGACAAGGCCCTAGAGAAATCATCTGACCTTCTTAAGTCTTATTTTTCTCATGTGACAAGTGGAAGGATTGGACTAGATTAAATCAGATGCTATTTGGAGTCTCTTTCAGTGTTAAATGAAGAAAAGAAGGCAAAATTAGGCTGTGCTGTGGTACCATGACAGTTCTTAATGTTCTTTCATAGTCATTTCCTTATGCAATGGTCACAATTGCACAAATGAGTACTTAGCTTGCTGATGAAGACACCGAAACCTAGAGAGGAGAAAGGGCTTTCTCAATTTTATTCAATGTGAATGGCAGAACCTAGACTTAGGACTCAATTGCAAGCATTCTCATTTCACCTGAGACTTTCACATTAGACCCCAACTGTCACCAACGTAGGCTTAATATATTATTAATTATATTTAGCCTCATTTAATAAAATATTATTTAAAGATTTGAGAAGATGAAACTTGGTGAAGATAAAACTCTGCTGTTCCAATCATCCTAAAACACACTAGCTCTAAAATAGTTTCGTGCAGGTATATTTCAATGGAAAATAGCATAAATGAATAGGATTATATTTGGATTTTGCCTTCTGATCAAGGGAAATACTTTCCCCAGACACGATCTCTTTAATATGAAGATTTTCTTCATGAAAAAGGCATCGAAAAGTACTCCTGGTGGTTTTGCAACAAGGAAAGCTGAGACAAGATGAGAAAATGGAGAAAAAAAAAATGGAAATTGTCAACAATTTCATTATACCTGGATTTACAAGGTCCCTGGTAGCAGTAGTCAGGAAATCAAATTCAATGGAGAAAAATCTGCTGTTTAATATTTCTTTTTTAAAAAAATCTCTAAGAATTTTCTATGGGCCTGACCCATGCTATGATTTTCCCCCTCCATTTATCTTCTATGAGTGCAAAAGCTAGACAATGAAAAAAAAGAATAAGGATTCATTCTTTTTAATTTTGTTGTTGAAAAGAAAAAACATTACTGAGAATACCATAGGTTTCTGGAAGCAAGAGTGGTAACCACTTCCTAAAACACATGCCTCTGGAAACTCTACGAACTTTGATAGATGTCGATAGTTGTAGAGGGGCTTCAGGCTTTTGTTCATAGGGTTGTTATGAGTTGTGCTTGATTTGAAGGCAATCAACAATCACCACCACTACCATAGACTGCCAGAAGAACAAAGAAATTGGTCTTAGAAGAAATATTACCAGTATGCTCCTTAGAAGGAAGGATGGTAAGATTCAGTTTGTTTACTTTGAATGCATCATCAGAAAAGATCAATAAAGATCAGTCACTAGAAAAGGACATCCTGTTTGGCAAAGCAGAGGATTAGCAAAACTCAGCAAGGTGGATTGACACAATAACCACAAGGATGAACTCAACTATGTCAAAGATCATGAAGAGGCGCTAGACAGGGCAAAGCTCTGTTCTGTTATATTAAAAAAATCAACATGAGTCAGAGATAACTACAATAAAATTCTGTAATGGGAAGTAGACAATAACTCCAGATGCCTGATCTTTTAGTTATTTTTTAAAAATTTACTCATTGCATTTCCTATTCTGCACACAACCACCATCCTCCATATTTTCACACTGAGTTATAGCTGTCCCCAGTTGGTGGTCCTAGGACTTGAGCAGTATGTAAGGGAACATAGGGGGAAGTACTGAATGGAACGATACTACTTGACTCAACAGTCAGTGTTTGTGGATTCACTTACATATTTTTAAACTACTCTTAGATTTTGATGACCTACAAGAGTATCTTTACATTCCATGAAGGACTCCTTCGGATTGAAATGTTTTGTTCACATTGGCTTGGTGTTCTCAGATTGCTGCCTCTGCTGAAGGGCTGTGGAACAAGTAATATTTTTGCTAATGTCCTTTGTCTTATTGTACTATTGGCAAAGACAAAAAGATATAACTTTTTGTGTCAAATTAATCTTGCCTGAAAACAGAGAATTACAAGATAGGTGTTTGCTTGTGTTTTATTGGTTATGCAAAGGCATTCAATGGTGTGAATCATGATAAATTATGGATAACATTGAGAATAATGGGAATTTCAGAACATTTAATTGTGCTTATGCAAAAAATCTGAACTCAGACAAAAGGCAGTCATTTGACCAGCACAACAGGATACTGCATGGTTTAAAATCAGAAACGATGTGTGTTATGGATATATTCTTTCTCCATACCTGTTCAAGAGGCTTGCTGAACACATCATTTGTGAAGTTGGACTCTATGAAGAAGAATGTGACATCAGGATTGGAGGAAGACTCACCAACAATTTGAATCATGCATATGATGCAACTGTACTTGTGTAAAGCAAAAAAAACCCCACAAAAAAACCCCCAAAAAACAAAAACAAAAAAACCAAACACCAAAAACAAACTTAAAGCACATATTGAAAAATGTCAAAGACAACAGCCTTTCACAACATTAAGAAAATAAAAATCTTCACAACCAGATCAATAGGTAACACCAGGATAGATGTAAGAAAGACTGAAGATTTCAAGTATTTCATTTTACTTGGATCCACAATCAACATCCATGGTAGCAACAGTCCAGAAATCAAAAGACATAGCAAATCTGTAGTTAAGGACCTTTTGAAAGTGATAAAGAACAAGATGTCAGTTTAAAGACTAAAGTGCATTGGATCAAACCTATGCTATTTTCAATTTCATTATATGTATGTGAAAATTGGACAATGAATAAGGAAGAACAAAAAAGACTCGGTACTCTTGAATTGAGATTCTGGCAAAGATTATTGAATATTCCCATGGAGGATCAAAAGAACAAACAAATCTATCTTAGAGGAAGTGCAAAAAGGGTGATCCCTGGAGGCAAAGATGACATTATGAAACATCATTTCATATGCCTGGCCATGAGAAAAACATTATTCTTGGAAAATACAGGGTCAGAATAAGAGAGGACTTTTAATGAGATGAATTGACATACTGCAACAATGGGCTTGAGCATGGTAGAAATTTTAAGAATGGCTCATGGCAGGGAAAGGTTTTGATCTGTTTTTCATAGGGTTGCTGTAAGTTGCAATCAACTAGATGACACCTAACAACACAGTGTGTGTACTTACTCAGATAGAGTTTAATTACAAATGTAACTTCGTTCTGCATGGATAGATTTAGCGTGGGGGAAAGGCTAACAACAGTTAGGTTCAGAACAAATGAGAAAAACAGCTGCTTCCTTTTTTTTTTTAAAGAAAAAAAAGGATGTTTTTAATAGTCCTAGTATCCACATTGTAAAGATAGTAAAAGGTGATTTAGTGTTATGGTTAAGAGAGTGGGCATCAAACTGATTTGTATATTATCTTGGCTACTTGTTACCTCTGTGTATCTGAGAAAGTTATTTCTCAGGTGACTTCACCCTTCTGTAAAAAGTAGAGAATGATCCGCACCCCCTAAGGTAGCTGTGAGAATCAAATGAGTTAATTCAGGCAGAGTGCTTGTTAACAGTGACTAGAGCATAGTCTTTCTCTTTCTCATTGCCATTGAGTTGGAACAGACTCATAGTTAACCCTTCAGTGAGTTTTTAGAAGTTAAAAATCACTTGGGAAGAGACTCTCTACATCTTTCCCCCTCAGAACCACTGAGGCTTTGAGAACTGCCAGAGAGACACTCTCTTTGGGTTAGTAACACAACTCTCTATGGATTGAGCCACCAAAGCTGCCTCAAAAGCAAATGTGGGCTTCGATTTCCAGCAGTTCTGAAATATAAATTCTCTCTCCAGGAGTTGAAAATGTTCTGCAGAGTCCCAGGAATGTGATAAGGGGAATTCTAGAGGGACTGCTCTTTTAAAGCCAGGGCAGCAAAGGCTTTAGAATAATGCAGAGCCACACGGTTAACTGCTCTGTGAGGTACAAGTAACTTGCTTATATAAGCCCTAGGGTGTTTGAGATGGATGCAATCTAGTCAACTAAGTTCTACATTTCGCTCTTCCATTTATTGTTTGCATGATCTTGAAGAATTGCTGTTGTTGTTATGTGTGGTTGAGTAGACTATGACTCATAATGACCCAATGAACAAGAATAGCTCTGTGCTCTGTCTTGAGCCAATCTCACTGCTTCTGATATACTTTCCCCCATTGCCACAGTCACTGTGTCAATCTATCTCATCCAGGGTCTTCCTCTCCTGCGCTGACCCTCCACCTTTCCAGGTATGATGCCTTTCTCCAAGGACTGGTCTCTCCTGGCAACATGTCCAAATAATGTGAGACGGTACTTCAAAATCATTACCTCTAAGAAGCACCTTGTTACACCCTCTCCAGGCCAGACCTATTTATTCTCTTGGCAGTTCATGGAATGTAAACAATACTCTTCTCCAGCACCACAACTCACTGACTTTGATTCTTCTTTCATCTTTGGTAGTCACTGCCTAGCTCTCAGATACAAAGCAAGGAATTGAGAAGATCATAGCTTGGTTCAAGTAAACTTTAGTTTCTAGACAGACATCATTGCTCTTTAGCACTCTAAAGAGGTCCCTGACAGGAGATTTTCCTAATCCAATTCATCTTTTAATTTCCTAACTGCTGGTGCCAAGAGATTGTGGAGCTGAACAAAATGAAATTATTAACAACCTCGATCTTCTCCATCTGTCACCAATTGGCCCAATGGTGAGAATCTTTGTTTTCTTGATACCAAACTTCAATCCATATTGAAGACTGCAGTTTTTGACCTTTTGTAGCAAGCACATCAAGTCCCCCTCAGTTTTGGTGAGTAAGGTTTTGCCATCTGTGTAACAAGTTGTTGATGAGTCTTCCTCCAATCCTGATGCCACATTCTTCTTCAGAAAGTACTTAACCTTAATTCTCTTATCTGAAAATGGTTTTAAACTTCCTAAGGTTATTATTGACTAGAGATGATATAAGGACAATGATGCCTTTCAGCTGAGTTGCTGGAGAACAGTATTGAATATACCATGGAATGCTAACAGAACAAACAGGTTCATCCTGGAGAGGAGAGGGTGAGACTGGGCTGCTCCTTGGAGGCAAGGATTCTGAGGTTTTGTCTGACATAATTTGGGTATGTTGCAAGGAAGAACCAGTCCTCAGAGAGGGACGTCATGCTTGGGAGAGTAGAGGGACAGTGCAAGAGAGGAAGATCCTTGATGAGATGGATTGATTCAGTGACTGAGATAATGGGGGTAGGTGTGTCAGAGACAATGAGGTTGGCACAAGATAGAGCAGGGTTCAGAGCTGTTGTACCTAGGGTCACTATGAGTTGCAAGTGACTTGATAGCACATAACAACAACAAGGTTGTCATGAAGATTAAAGGCAGTCATAATACATATAATATCAATGTGCTTGGCACATTGTAAGCTTTATTTTGGTAATGTTTAATAATCAACCAGTTTGATCATATTTTGCCCATCCTCTTCAGACTCACCTGGGAGTATAAAGGAGACAAGTGCCTCTCATCTCAATTAGCAATGACTTTAAATGGCAGCACCAGCACCACCACTCTGAAACGCCAATGCCTAACTCTGCTCTCCTTCTCTATATCTCTTTCCTTTATTTCTTTGAGGGCCATAAGTACTGTTTCAGGGATAGAATTATCACATTCCATGTAGGAGACTCAGGTCTGATTTCTGGCTAACACACCTCAAATGGAGTCTAGGATGTTTTTGTGGATCTCATAAACTGCTAAATGAAAAAACAGCTCTATTTCGGAGAAAGTGAAGTCAAAGTACTTTTTGGAAGCAAGGAGGGTGAAAATTCTTCTGATATACTTTGAGTATATTGTTAGGAGAGGCCATTCCTTGGAGACGGAAATCATGCTTGGAAGGATGGAAGGGGTTAAGTAAGAGATAAAGACCCTCAACAAGATAATTGCCACAGTGACTGTAGCAAAGTGTTCAAGTATGTCAGAGATGATGAGGATGGCACAGGATATGGCAGGGTTCAGCTCCATTGTTCATAGGGTTGTATGAGTCCCATTTGACTTGGGGCCATATAACAACATAACAAACAGGTTTCAGTGAAATTTCTAAAGGAAGATAGGTGAAGAAAAAAGACTTCATAATCTACGTTTTAAAAAACTCAACCAGTGAAAACATTATGAATCTTAATTATTTTGTCTGTAAGCCATTTGGAGATTATGTAGGACTAGGCAGCTTTTCATTTCACTGTGCGTGTTGTTGCCATTGAGATGAGAAGTGACCTGAAGACAGGTAACAGAATCATCTCTCTCCAGGGATGTAGGTGAGAATGAAAAAAGAACTTGGCTTATATAAAGTTATTCTTACGGTTTCAATGATTGATATATCCACTCATTTGTTCAGTCTTATGAGACTATAGAGTTATCACAAGAGAGTACATATGTTCTATTTGCTTTATAGTTATGTGGTAAATAGCACAGTATTTCATGCTGTGTGAATATTTGCATCTCAGAAATATTAGAATTTGCAACTTGTAAAAGATGGTGTCTGAAAAAAACGTACTTTGAATGAAATTTACCTTTTGAAAAGATCTACTTCCAAATTTTGAGGAAGAAAGCAATTTTGAAACTGAGTATAGTTTAAACTTTTCTTTATAATAGAGTAAAAGTAATTTTAAATAAAATGTTAGTGACAGAAAGCCACACATCTACATATTCATTATAGAGGTTGTCATAAGGACTGAAATAGGTATAATTTCTTAGAGCTAAAATTAAAATTGGTCTGTGCTCCTTCAGCCAGATGTTGGTGTTGGAACAATATAATGCATTGCTTAACAGTAGGAGGTACCCACCAGGCTAATTTATGGGATTTGGAATGCTAAGACCAATCAAGTGATCTAATTGTTTCAACAGTGCTAAAGGATTTATAATAATCTTCAAGATCAAGGCTGTGCTAGTCTGAACTTCCACTTTTCTACCTTCACCCCCTGCTTCCTTCTCTCTTTCTTAGCAGTTACATTCTATTGTGTTTGCAAGATTTAAGTTTCGTTAGAAAAGAGTTGAAGTGGGGGCCTGGGTTCAAGTCCTAGGGTAAGATTACACATGGAAATTAGTTGGAAGTCTTTCAGTAATTCCTCTGTGCATTTTAAAAAATTACTGCTGTGTTTGAAATAATTGACAGCCTTGACACACAGGAGAGGTGTGTGTGTAAGGTGGGCTGAGATTGCTCAGGGAGGGAGTTCCAGGGGAACATAGCATTGACTTTGCTGATCTCCATCCACTGAAACACCTTCATTAGTCCCGCAGACTATTGCACTGATAGTGACCTGCAGGGCATATTAAAAATCCATTTAACCAATGTGTTGTGAAATGAACTTCAACAACAAGAATGCATGCAACCCTCTAAATGTGATTACTTCAAAGCTCTGTATGTGTAGCAGGCGGTATGATAGATGAGAGATGCCAAACTCTATATGACAGTCACTTACACAGAGCAGATGTCTGTGTCCTAATAACACTGCACTATTTAGTTAGACAGAAAGACCAGGATGGATATGGGTGGTGTGAATTTCCCCCCAGTGCATCCAAGTTGCTGATTTCTATAATTAAAGAAACCATATACTTTCTAGTAGGTAGGAAGATTTTTTACTTGAGTTTCTTTTAAAAAAGAAAGACACAGAGAGCAAAGACAAGGTTTATTCTCTCAACTTGTATTCTACCCATTGCTATTGAGTTAATCTGATACCTAGTGATGCTAGAGGACAAAGTAGAACTACCCATAGTGGTTTTTCAAGGGGAGTGGTGGCTTCAAACTGCTGATGTTTTGGTTAACAACCCAATATCCAACCTATTGCTGCACCAGGGCTTCTTTTAGCCATTGGGTGAGTGGGTAGACTTTAATGTTTTCCAAGTATCCCTCGCGGTATAGGAGTTAAAGATGCTCAGCTAATAACTGAAAGGTTGGTGGTTTGAATACACATTAGTCACTTCACAGGAGAAAGCTGCTGCAGTCAGTTTCTTTTTATTTATTTATTTATTTATTTATTTTTTATTTTTGTGTGCGTGTACCGTCAAATCAGATCTGACTGGTACAGAAGGAGACGGCCCCTCCTTCCCCGGCAGAGCACCTGGTGGATTCGAACCGTGCGCCTCTGGGATTGTAGTTGCAGCTTCTTGCCACTAGGCCACCAGAGCTCCCCTGCAGTCAGTTTCTGTAACAGATTTCAGCTTTGGAGACCCATCGGATGGCCTAGTGGTAAGAAACTACACGACAATCCCAAAAGCATGTGGTTTGAATCCACCAGTTGCTCTTCAGGAGAAGGACTGGAAGTTTTCTTCTGGGTGGTTTGTTGTCCCTAAAAACCCACTTGAGAGTCAGCTGTGTGGTGGTTCCAACTAAATGACCCAACAAAATCTGTTCCTGTAGCGTTACTGTGAGTTGGAATCTACTCAATGGCTATGTTTTATTTGTTCCTTATACAGGGTGTACACACAAACTGAACATGATACATCATCTATTTAGTGATTGCCAAATATTTTCCAATTACTAACAAGTTAATATAAAAAATCTCTAGGTGTTAGGGTTAGTATTATTGTCCTAGTTTTATACACTGCAGTAGAGAGTGCTTAAAAGCTGTCAGACAAATAAATCAACTGGCTTTGTATTTCATGGGATGAATGACCCTTTATTTCTATTTCCCTTATAACAGTTTTATGAAGGAGAGAAACAAAACTGATAGATCCCCTGAAAAGAGAGTATGAAAAAGAAGGAAGGCACCTGACAGCCACATAGAAAATTCCTTTTAGAATTAGATCTATTACGTAAAGTACAAAGAAGAGGATTATTATTACCCTTGAGAGGCTGTGTGCCATCTTGTAGACCTTGACACTACCATAAATATACTGGGCTTTTGTTTTGTTAGATGTTGCTTGGACTTCAGGAGTTTCTTGTTTGTTTTAGGTGTAAGGAGAAGGGCATTTGTTTCTTTTTATCCTTCTGTATCCTGACCTACAGCTGGCCCAGTGGACAAAAAGAAATGCTACCAAGCCAAAGGTGGGTGACTTTTAAGCCGTGGCCCTCAGGCCTGTCTTTCATTGTTTTTGTTCAGACATTCCTCTAGGTTGTATAGCCCTGGTGTACAAGTTGCCGTACAACGGTCACTTGTGGTTGCTGTGAGGCTGAACACTGTGACACTGATGTGTCAAATGCATTAATGGTTGGTTACTCAATGCGAACAGAGAGTGGGGTTGAGCTCCTCAAGCTTGGAAGGAGGAGTGGCATCCACTTCCGTAATAGCTTGCCTCCAGAAACCCTATGAACCAGGAGAGAGGAAGAAAGGCACCCACGCGTCGAGAACTCTACTTCTTAGGGTTGCAATGAGTCGCCTGCCACTCAACGGCACTTAACAACAACAGGCAACAACAATCCTGGTCTATGTGGTAAGGAGCTGTACTTTTTTTTTTTTTTTACAATTAACTCTTTATTGATTTAAAAATGAAGGGAACATGCAGTTTTGTTTTTTTTGTTTTTTTTTTTTTACAATTAGGAGCTGTACTTCTAACCCACCAGCTGCTTCATGGGAGAATGATGAGCACTCTCCTTCTGTGCTTTTCTCTGAAAATCCTTGGAGGGTCAGCTATGAGTCAGTTACAACTTGACAGAATATAAAAAACCCATCACAATCCTAATCTATATTTCCCAGTCCATTTCCACTCTCTGTGAGCCTTTAGTTTTCTCATCTGGAAAATACTATAAAAGCTTTGAAAATACTATAAAAGCTTTAAGTGACAGAGGTGGCATTCCCTAAATATCCATTCCGCTTCTTGTCTTTCACAACCACCACCATGAGGAAAACCTACAGGGATTTTTAATGGTGTGCTCCCTGGAGTCATTAGCAAATGATATCAATACAGTGTCCCTGATGGAGCTCAGTGCTCTGGGGTGTAGGCATCTGGGTGCCTTGGCTGACTGTGCAGTGGGGGAGAGGCAACAGAAGCTTCAGCTTTCACTCCCAACCCCCAGGACGTTTCAGTGGAAATGTCTAATCACCTTCACAAAGTGGAGGTCTCTAGTCACCTTCACAAAGAGGAGGTGAGGCCAACTCACACAACGTTAGGCAAAACAAACCCCAGATAAGGGCACAAGATAGTCATAATACCCTGCTTTTCAATACAAACTCCTCTATTTTAAGCCCTGGGTTCAGGTACCTGTTTTGAACTGTATTGTGCTCCCTTCTTTTTCTCCCAGAAAGTGGGAGTAGGTTAGGAGTGGGTGAAGTGTATCTCTGTGAACATGGCAGGGTTCCACATCAAAACCATGACTTCCTGTCCTCCGCCTCTTGGGGAGAGAGTGGTAAAGTTCTCGAAAAATCTCTCACATAGAATTCACAGGATGATGATATCAAGAATTTTCTTCAGTCCCCTTCCTCTTGTTAATGGCCACTTGACTCCGAGTTCTACATCTTGGGTGTTTCCTACTTTAAATGACAGCTTAGATGACTGCTTCAAATAACATAACTTGAGAAAGTCTATGAAAGCGCGTGTGCTCACACACACACACATTTTGTCTGGGCTGAAACATTTAAATGACAAGCGATTTGGAGTCATGAAAAGTTTAGTTTAAGACTTCAGATTTGATGTTAGCTTGTTTGTTCTGATTTGTTACTGCTTGATATTGACAAGAAAGTGTTATTTTGCTCCACCCATGTGAGAAGAGTAGGAGCTGAAGGTAGGGGCACGGGGTAAATCTTGTCATGTGAAAGTGATTGTGCCCTGATTGACTTAATCATTTGCAAGGTTGGTTTAGGGAAGTAATTTCCTTCAATCATTCAGATCAAAAAGTAATTATCGCCTGAACACCCACCATCCCATTCATGAAAGCACAGCCTTCTCTATTCATGCAGAAGCCCACCTCCTCTTCTCCCGTTCATGTGCTAGCTACCATGTTTTTTTCTCCTTTTACACCCAGTCTTAAAATGGTGGCTGCTAGCAAAATAGATGGGTGGAAAACTGCTTCCAGACTGCTGCAAATTCAAATAACCCAGAAAACAAACCGGTTTTCTTCTTCCATTAATTGATGAGCATTAACTTTTGTTACTAGGGTTGGTTTAGGGTTCGGTTGTTGTTGTAAAGTGCCATCAGAGTTCGATATTGTTACTGTTGTTGTAAGGTGCCATCGAGTTGTGTATGACTCGTAGAGACCCTATGAACAAAAGATCTGAACCCTTTTCCATCCTGTGCCATCCTCACACTTCCTGACACACAGCAGTCACCATGTCAATTCACCTCATTGAGGATCATCCTGTCCTTCATCGACCCTCCACCCTTCCCAACATCATGTTCCTCTCCAAGGAATAGCACCTCCTAGCAACATGCCCAAAGAATGTGAGATGAAGCCTCATCATTCTTGCCTCCAAAGAGCATGCCGGCTGCACCCTCTTCAAGACATATCTGTTTGCTCTCTTGGCTGTCCATGGGATGTTCAGTGCTCTTCTCCAACAGCACAGCTCAAAGGTGTCACTTCTTTTTCTGTCATTCTTATTCAATGTCCAGCTCTCAGATGCATAGCAAGTAATAGGAAAGACCATGGGTTGAATAAGATGCACCTTAGTCCTCAAACTAATATTAATAATTGATGCCCCTATCTACAGATTTTTTTGCCCCCCAGTGCAATGCAGTTACTTTTTTCCTGACTGCTGGTACCAAGGGTGTTAATTGTGGATCCAAGCAAGATGAAGCTGGTGACACTTTCAATCTCCCCTCCACCCATTATGACACTACCTATCTGTCCAGTGGTAAGAATCTTTGTTTTCTTGACATTGAGATGTAATCCATACTGAAGGCTGCAATCCTTTAATTTCTGCGACCAAATCTTCAAATCCTTCTCACTTTTCAGCAAGCAAGGTTATATCGTCTGCATAACACAGGTCATTGATGAGTTTCCCTCTGATCCTGCTGCCACACTCCTCTTCAGAGTCCAGCTTCTTGGATAATTTGCTCAGATTGAATAGGTATTCGATATTAGGTAGGTAATAGGCATTTTTCTTTAAAATTTTTATTTGTAATTTTATTCAAACGTAAGTAGAAACCTTTATTGAAAGACCAACTCTACGTTTCAAAAGTAATTCGAGATGAAATAAACTAGTAAAAAAAAAAGTAATTTAAGATGAAAAAGTTTTGGATATTAATAGTAATGGTTGTACACGATTCTGAATAAAATGAATGCCACTAAATGATACATTTTACATTGATTCATTTGGAAAGTTTTATGTTGTCTTTTTAGCACAATAAAATGAAAACTAAATAAAATAAACAAGAACAACAAAAGGACTTCAGACCCACCACCAGTTCAGGAGTGAGGGCATGTCAGCTAAAAGGCAAGATTTTGTCCCTAAAATAGGGTAGATTCTCATCACCTGCCTTGCATTGAGACCTTTCCTTTAATCACTGTCCTATTCTTAAGTCAATAAGTCAGAACTGCCCAGTAATTGAAGACTAGGCAAATTTCTACACTCCTCCTACCTTCAGCCAAATTCTACAACTTTTTTTTTAACTGCAACCCAGGATTTCCAGCGGGAGCAAGCCCTTGGAAGCTCTGACAAGCGTGGTCTCGGGCGGAAGTGAGGCTTGAGGGCTGCAGCGACCATAAGCAACAGACAGGCGTTTTTCACAGGTACCCGGGATTTCCGGCAGGAGCAAGCCCTTGGAAGCTCTGACAAGTGTGCTCTTGGGCGGAAGTGAGAAGGGGAAACATAATCTACACAGAAGTTCTACAGGACACGTCACCTTCCCTTGGAGA
>NW_006399763.1:32065756-32084444 GCF_000299155.1 Elephantulus edwardii | reverse complement strand
GCTTGGGAGGGTGGAGGGACAGCGCAGGAGGGGAAGACCCTCTATGAGATGGATTGATTCGGTGACTGGGGTAATCGGGATGGGTGTGTCAGAGGCGGTACGGTTGGCGCAGGATAGAGCAGGGTTTAGAGCTTTTGTGCATAGGGTTGCTATGAGTCAGAAATGACTCGATGGCACATAACAACAACAACAACCTTTTTTGGTAAACTAACTCTTACCTACCAGTCCAGTGGTAAGAATCTTTGTTTCCTTGTCTTTGGGATGCAACTCATATTCAATGCTGTGTTCTTTTTTTTTTATTTTTAAATGCTGTGTTCTTTGATCTTCTATAACAAGTGCTTCAAGTTCTTCTCACTTTCAGCAAGCAAGGTTGTGTTATCTGCATAAAGCAAGTTATTGATGAGTCTTCCTTTGATCTTGATGACATATTCTTCTTCAGAGTCAAGCTTCTCAAATAATTTGTTCATCATACAGACTGAATATGTATGAAGAGAGAACACAGCCCTGACACACTCCCTTCTTAATTTTTTTTTTTTTTAGGTCACCACCATAGAAATGTATTACTTACATGGCACTGACAGCTGGCAGTGTTCAGTGATACCACACACAACTTCTCACCTTCTAGTTTCTGTCCATAGAGAACTCTCTACCCTGCCCCTGTTCCCTCCTTAGGAAGGGGCAGGGAGTCCACTAAGGACCACTCACCCAAATAAACCTCTTAATGCACTAATTCTTACATTTTTGGATATTTGTATTTCCTTCTGAAGAAACAAGGTCAAGTGTCAGGTGTCCCCTTCCCTGTGTCTCCCTTCTTTCTTATTTTTAAATCATGTAGTGTTCCCTTGCTCTGTTTGCACAACCTCTTGGTCTATGTATAGGTTTCACTGGAACACAGTTAAGTGGTATGAGATTCCTATTCTTCTCAATGTTAGCCATAGCTTGTTATGATCCAAGCAAATGTCTTTACATAGTTAATAAAGAATAGATAGATATTTATCTGGTATTCTTTACTTTCAGCCAGGATCCAACTGACATCAGCAATGACATCCCTGGTGCCACAGCCTCTTCTACATTCTGCTTGAACTTCTGGTAGTTCCAGATTTATGTTTCTAGCTGTCTCTAGCTGATTTTTTTTTTAAATGATCGTCAGCAGTATTTTGCTTGCATGTGATATTAACAATATTGTTGGATAGTTTCCATATTCTATTGGATCACCTTTCTTGGAAATGGGAACTTCAACTCAGCGACCCTATGAACAACAGTTCCGATCCATGTCCCATCCTGCCCCATTCTCACAATCTCTGGCATGCTCAAGTCCATTGTTTCAGTCACTGTGTCAATCCATCTTGCTGAGGGTCTTCCTGTCTTTCTCTGATACTCTGCTTTTCCTAGTATGATGTGTTTTCCAAGAACTAGTCCCTCCTGGCACCATAGTGATAGGAAAATATTGAAACATTTTCCTGTAAAAAGCTGTGCTTCCCATCCCTTGTGTGATCCCTCTTCTGAGCCACCTGAGCCACCTCTGCAATGTAGCAATTATAAAGCGTGAACACTTGGTACACTTGTAAGGTTCAGAGAACCTGGCCTGATTCATTCTCTCACTTTGTTAACTAATTTGATTATCACCCCTGACTTGAATTCTTCATGCAGGTAATGATTTTTTACACGTTGTCTTCTACACTATTCCATGCAAACGCTTAACTTTTATGGTGATATCAATAGTTCTTTGCTACTTGAGTAAAGAAAGAGCCATTAATTAGACATTACTCCTAGGAATTTATCTCTTTGCTAAAATAGTCAATACACTTAGCTTCTTTCCTCTTATTCAGCTGGGGCTTAATCCCAAGGGAATCAGGCATTTATTCAACAATTTAAACCAGTTAATTAAAACTACAAGGCCTCTGTAAATATAATTCTTTCTTTACAAGCAGTATCATAATTTTCTGCATGACAGAAAAAGATATAAATGCAAAGGCTAAAAAAAAAAAACCAAACCAGCCCATTCTTTTATATTGCCCAGGACCTTCAGATGCAAAGTCAAAACCAAGAGGCAAGAACACGAACTCAGATTTGCTATAACATTGGATGTGTTACCCTAGTCAAACTCTGGCAGAACACTAGTATCATTTGGAACCAGGGGTAAAATTTGTTCAGGTGCCTTCTTACCTGAATTCTTCTTATGGAAAGCCAGAGAATTGCTGAATATGTAGACTGGTTTTCATTTCTTCAGAACTGTACTTTGCCAGAATTCTCCTTAAAGCAAGACTAACAAGACTTTATCTCACAAACTTGGACATGGTAACAGGAGAAGTTGATTCCTGGAGAAAGCCATCATGCTTAGCAAAGGACAGGGTCAGTGAAAAAGAAGATCCTTAGTGAGTGGGAGCAACACATTGCTGCAGCAATGTGCCCAAGCAGTAATGAGGAAAGGTGCTCGATTGGCAGTGCACAGTTGCCCTAAGCAGGAATGCCCCTAATAACAGTAGTGCTCTATAATAATGCTATTTGCTATTTTGTGTGTCCAACTCGTATGTTTGAATGAATAAGCAATGGAAGACCAGCAATTCTGAGTAATGTAATCATTTTCAAAATTTAAATGACTGTAAAGTTAACTGTGTAAATAATGACAATGAGAGTTATAGGTATGACATCCAAATCCAACATGAGTAGAACATGTTATATGCAGAGTCAAATCTGAATCGAATTTTTTAAAAAAAACTATTTGGTTTATTTGTCTAACAACTCAACCAAGGAGAGAAGCAATAGCAATTAATATAATCTTTTTTACACTTGAGTAATGTAAGAATTCTTTAGTGAAAAAAAATCCTCTGAATTGACAGTGTTAATCTGAAATAATGTTACTTAAGTATGAAATTAAAAAAGACAAGATATAAATTCTTGTGCTTAAAGCTCCTATACACTTCTAAAGAGAGATTTACAAATTAAATGCAAACAAAATAAAAAATAAGAAACATTTAAATTTACAGTGTAAATTTCATATTGACAGATGAGATTTCGTTAATAAAAAAACTGTTTCTTGTAATGAGTCTGTGGTTTGCCTGCTACTATACAGTTTCTTTTATAATTCTATGTTTTTCTACCACCTTGAGTTTTTTGTTGTTGCTGTTATGTGCCATTGAGTTGCCTGTGACTCATAGCAACCCTGAATACAACAGCTCTGAATCCTGCTCTATCTTCAGCCAATTATTTTGTTGTTGTTGCTCACACACCTACTCTCATTACCCCAGTCATTGAGTCAATCTATCTCATCCAGACTCTTTCCTTCTAGCATTGTCCCTTCACCTTCCAAGCATGATGTCTCTCTCCAAGGACTAGTGCCTCTTGGCAACTTTCCTGAAGAATGTCAGATGGAGCTTCAAAATCCTTTCCTCCAAGGAGCAGCCTGGTTTCACCATCTCCAGGATGGACCTGTTCTCTTAGTAGTCCATGGTATATTCAATATTTTTCTCCAACACTGCAATTTGGCATCATTCTTTTATCACTCTTAGTCATTGTTCAGCTCTCTGATGCATAGCAGGTAATTGTGAAGACCATGGCCTGGATTAAGCTCACCTTAGTCTCTAGACTAACATCCTTGCTCTTCAATACCCTTGAGAGGTCCCTGAGAACGGATTTTCTCTATGCAATTTGTCTTTTGATTTCCTAGGTGCTGGTACCAAGAGTGTTGATTGTGAAGCCAAACAAGTTGAAGCTTTTAACAATCTCAATCTCTTCTGTATCATGATGCTGTCAATTGGCCCAGTGGTGAGAATCTTTGTTTTTTTTGATGTTGAACTTCAATCCATATTGAAAGCTGCAATCTTTGACCTTCTACAGCAAATGCCTCAGGTCCTCCTCAGTTTTAGCAAGCAGGGTTGTGTCATCTGCTTAATGCAAGTCATTGATGAGTCTTCCTCCAATCCTGACGTCACAGTCCTCCTCATAGAGCCTAGCCTCCTGGATGATTGGTCCCACTTACAGAATAAAAAAGTACGGAGACAGGACACATCTGATATACACCTTTCCTGATTTTGAACCATGTAGTGTTTCCTTTCTCTGTTCTGATGACTGCCTCCTAGTTGAAGGATAGGTTTTGCATAAGCACAATCAAGTGTTCTGGCATTCACGTTCTTAAAAGTTACACACTGTTTGTTGTGATCCACACAGTAAAATGCCTTTGCATAGTCAATGAAACAATGATAGACATTCCTCCAGTACTTTCTGCTTTCAGTGAGAATACATCTAATGTTGCCTATAATGTCTCTAGAGCCATGGCTCTGTCTAAACCCAACCTGCACATCTGGGAGTTCTCTGTTAATGTGCTGTTCAAGTAGGTTTTGGATAATTTTCAGTAGGATCTTGATTGCATATAAGACTAATGATATTGTTTGATAATTTACACACTATCAGGTCATCTTTTCTTTTGGAACGGGAATAAATATGGATCTCTGCCAATCAGTTGGCCTGGTGATAGCTCTCCAGGTTTCTTGGCACAACCTGGTGAGCACATCCAGGGAAGCACCTGTTTGTTGAAGTATGTCAGTTGGTATGCCATCAAATCCTGGGGCCTTATTTTTTGCCAATTCTTTCAGAGCAGCTTCAACTTTCTCCTTCATCACCATTGGCTCTTGATCACATGTTGTTTCATTAAATTCTTCTGTATCAGCCAATTCTTTTTGATATAGTAACTCTGTGTACTCCTTCCATCTTCTTTTGATGCTGCCTGGGTTATTCAATATTCTTTCTACAGCATCCTTACGTATTGCAACTTGAAGCTTGAATTTGTTCTTCAGTTCCTTCAGCTTAAGAAATTCTGAGCAAGTGCACCTCCTTTGATTTTCCATGTTTTTTGCATATTTCATTATAATATTTTGCTTTGTCTTCCCATGCTGTCCTTTGAAATCTTCTGTTCAGGTCCTTAACATTTCGCTTTCTTCCCTTTGCTTTGTTTTCTCAAGGCTCTAGTGCAATATTCGGAGTCTCTTCTGACATTCATTTTGGTCTTTACTTCTTCCTCCATCTTTCTAATAACCTTTTGTATTCTTTATGGATGATATTCTTTATATCTTCCCACAGCTCATCTGGTCTTTGTTCCTTAGTATTGAAGCCCTCAAACCTGTTCCTGAGATGGTCTTTAAATACAGGTGGGATAGACTCAAAGTCAAACTTTAGTTCTTGTGGATTTAATTTTATTTTCTTTAGCTCCAGTTTGAACTTGCATATGAGTAGTTAATGATCTGATCAATAATCAACACCTGGACTAGTATTCACAGCTGTCATTGAGCTTCTCCAATGATTTTTCCCATACATGTAAAAAATCTGATTCCTGTCAGGTGAGGCCCATGTGTATAGCTGCCACTTATGTTTCTTGTAAAAGTATTTGCAATGAATAAATCCTTGATTGTACAGAATCTATCATTCTGTCTCCAGCCTCATTTCTGTTACCTATTCCATGTTGTCCAACTATCAATCCTTCTTCTCCATTCCCAACTTTTGCTTTCCAGTCACGCATTATTATTAGTGCATCCTGGCTACATGTTTGTTTGATTTCTGACTGCAACAGTTGGTTGTTATTGTTACGTGCTGTCAAGTCACTTTGACTCATAGCAATCCCGTGTACAAGAAGAGCCCTAAACTGTATGCTATCCTGTGCCAATCTCATTGTCTCTGACACACCTACCCCCATCGCCCTAGGGACTGAAGTAATTAATCTCATTGAGGGTCTTCCTCTCCTGAACTGTTCCTCCACCCTCTCAAACATGATGTCCCTCTCCAAGGACAGGTCCCTTCTTGTAACATGTCCAAAGTATGTCAAATGAAGCTTCAGAATCCTGGCCTCCAAGGAGCAACCTGGTTTTACCCTCTCAAGGACAAACCTGCTTGTTCTCCTAGTGGTCCATGGTATATTCAACAGTCTTCTCCAGCACCACAACTTAAAGGCATCAATTCTCTTTCTATCATCCCTAGTCATTGTTTAGCTCTCTGATGCATAGCAAGCAATTGCAAAGGGTATGGTCTGGATCAGGCACATCATAGTCTCCAGATTGATGTCATTGCTCTTCAGTACATTTCAGAGGTCTCTGACAGCTGACTTTCCCAGTGCAATTTATCTCTTGATTTCCTGGCTACTGGTACCAAGAGTGTTGATTGTGGAGCCAAGCAAACTAAAACTGTTAACAATCTCAATCTCTTCACCATTCATACTGATGCTGCCAATTGGCCCAGTGGTGAGAATCTTTGTTTCCTTGATGTCAAACTGTGGCTGACTCTGATAATCCCAGGACATATGATTGTGCTTATGCAAAACCTATACTTGAACCAGGAGGCAGTCGTCAGAACAGAGCAAGGAGGCACTGCATAGTTCAAAATTGGGAAGAGTGTACACCAGGGATATATTCTGAAATGGTTCAAAACCCATCAATGAGCATTACAATAGTATTTGTAGTTAAGTTTTTGTGAACATATAATGTTCATCCTTCTTCATCTCTCATTCAACTTTGACATTCAAGTGATATTGGTTGGTGACTGATGATGATGACCACAGTGTTGGTGATGATATGATTATAAATACATAGGCAAACACTCACCCTGAAACCATATGGCATTTATTAATAGTAATAAAAACAATAAATAATGTACTTGCTTTGACAGTACATATACCAAAATTGGAACAACACAGAGATTAGAGTGGAAGCAGAAGTAGCATCCACTTCCGAAACAACATGCCTCTGGAAACTCTATGAACTTTGATAAATGATGATACTTATAGAAAGGCTTCAGGCCTTTTGTTCATAGGGTCACTATGAGTTGTGCTCGACTCGTTAGCAAACAACAACAACAACAACAACATCTACAAGGATGACACACAAACTCGTGAAGCATTGAAGCATTCCATATAAAAATTTACTACTGTTTAAAAGTACTTAATGCACATTAACCACGATCCTAAGTGTTTTCTAGTTATAATGAGTTACACTGCTAACCTAAAGGTGGTGTCTCTCTGACAGTTTGGATCTTCCAGCAACTTTCTCAGGAAAAAGATGAACAGTCTCATTCTGTGAGACTTACAGCCTCTGAAAACCTTCTGGAGGGTCAGATATGACTCAATTCTTACTCGAAGGCAAGAAATGGAGTTCTACCCTATTCAAACTCATTGCTCATTCATTCTATGGGAGAAAGATGTGACAGTCTGCTTCAGTACAGATTTCAGTGTTGGGAACTTACAGGTCAGTTCTAATCTGTCCTAGAGGGTCGTTATGAATGAAAATAAAGTCTATGACAGTAAATTGTTGTTAATACTCTATTAACAGTCCATTTCACGGATGAAGAAACTGAAACCCAATTATTTAATACATTGCTAGTAAGGGATAAAATCTGGGTGTAAACCCAGATAGTTTGTTCTAGACCCAGGTTGTAGACTCATGTACAGCATCCCACAGTCATTTCTAGAATATGTTTCTATTACTTCTCATAAATTATAATAGAGAAGATAATGAAAATTCTCTTAGGGAGCTCTAAGACCCCTGAGAAATCATCTATGATCATTAGTTGGAGAAGTACTCATTCATTTTTTTACCTTTATATCTTTCACTATTTCCAGATATGTTTAGGACATGATCCTTTTATGTACTGTTGAGTAGGAATCAATTCATAGCTGACCCTCCAGTGAGTTTTCAGAGGCTATTAATTGCATGGAAAGAGAATGCTCATCTTTCACCCAAAGAGCAGCTGGTGGATTCAAACTGTGTAACTGAAGGTTGGCAGTGCAATTCCTTACTACTAGGCTACCACAGATCTTTTTACTACAACATAATGTCTTTAATTACTTAACATAGATAAATATGTCCTGATTGTATTGATGATTACCTTAGTTAATCATCAAGTATTTTTTTAATATTTTTTAATTGGGAAAAACATATTGGGGGTACAAGGAGGTGAGGGTTGGGGGAAGAAGGGTGAGGATGGGCCAGGATGCAGTTGCAGAGCTGCACAGTTTGGTCGGTGGGGGGAGCAGGTGAAGGAAATGATGAGGGTCCAGTGGGGACCAGATGCTACAGAGGAATGACAAGCATTTTCCAATAGTAATTAAACCAACTGTCTTATTGATTTGGGAATTGGTTGCCGACTCTCTGGCTTCTTCATGCTGAACAGGGGCATAGATGTAAAGGGGGGAAGTTACAGCTGCTTGCCTTCTTGCTCTGTTAGAAGATATTTTCCTGTCATTTGCTCCCCTCTGGACTGCAAAGTGTTTTCCCAGGTGGGTCCAGTGGGGATGGCTGGTTGAACCCTCCATCCTCCTTTGCTTCCTTAGCTGTCAGTTATATTTCCTTTTTGTCACTGGCACTGGGTTCAGGGTCAATTATGGAGTAAAACTCAGAGTTAAGGTTACCTATAGGAAAGGGAGCAAACCTAGAGAGAACAAACTTGTGAGTTACAAATAGAAGGGCTTTGAGGGTGTTGCTTTCAGGTTTACTGGGGGGGGGGAGGGTGGCAGAAGGTGGCCTAGGTAACATTCTCTGGATACCCTAGGCATTCTTTTTTTTTTCCTTCTCCTTCCCCACCCAGGGGTCAGATGGCACAATCTGGGGACTGAGGAGCTCACCCTGAGGGCTGCGACGGCTCGCCCCGAGCCGGGGGCCAAGCGCAGCCCGCCCCGGGCTGAAGGCCGTGACGGCTCGTTCTGGGCAGGGGGCCGAGGGCAGCCCACAATCATCAAGTATTTTAAAATATATCACCCTAGTAATGATATGAAAGTCCTGTTAGTAATAGAGATGATAAAAATATATGACACGTAGATAGATACATCAAGCTGTAAATATTTATGTAACTCTGAGTAAGGGTAATAATGTATAAACAGATATGAGTCATGTTCATTGCTTCAGATAGGAGTGGGCATGAAAGTAAATGTAATTCTAAGATAAATGACATTAAATTCTGAGAGGGAAGTACTAGTGGGTTTTTCTGTTGTTATGTGCTGATCAAGTTGCCTGCAATTCATAGGGACCCTATGTGCTATAGTTTTGAGCTCTGCCTTATACTGAGCCATTCTTATTGACTCCAACACACCTTATCCCATTGCCCCAGTTACCATGTCAATTCATCTCATCCAGTTTCTTCCTCTCCTCTGCGGTCCCTCTACCTTTCCAAGCATTGTGTCCTTCTCCAAGGACTGGTCCCTCCTTGTCATGTGGATAAGTATGTGAAGAGTGGGGTAGTTCTCTCAAATCTTGAAAGAGAAGTGTAGAAGCCCATTGAAACTCACCCTACACTTAGTATGGCCTTGGCAGAAAATCATGAAGGAAATGATTACAATTTAAAACCAATATAGATTTTAACAGACGATCCAAAGGAAACCAAGACAAATACGGTAGGAAAGGAGCAGGCATAAAAAAGAATTTCATCTTTTCTCCTTGGTCTTTGTATAAGCTAAATATTGGCAGTTAAGTATTGATAAAATTTTTCACATGATTATTCCTTTAATTGGTTTATTTATATCATTGCTATTCGCTTTAGTGAGATGCTAGGTGATTGCAAAATGGGGAATTTGCTCGATCTGCTCTACTTGTTATACTTACCCACTGCCCTCGATTCTATGCTGAATTAAAGTGACCCTCCATTGGAGTTCTGAGACCCTAACACTTTATAGGAGGAGATTTCCCATTTCCCCGCAAGTGGAGCAGCTGGTGGAATTGAACTCCCGACCTTCCAATTAGCAACGTAACATATAACTATGCTACTAGAGCTTCTTCCATATGTTATTATACCCCCAAGAAAGATACAATAAAGCGCTAATGCATTTATTCATTATGTGTTGAGTTGGAATTGACTCAGCAGCAAAAGGCTTGAACCTGAGCATTTATCATGTGAAAATTCCTGCAAAAGCTACAGAGAGATAGAAGGATGAGTGACTTAAGGCCTGCCACTGATAGCATAGTGGTTAAGTTCTTGGCTTATAGAATTGAATTGCTTGTGTCATTTTGAGAAGATTATTTTACTCATGTATAAATAGTAATGGCGATACTAACAATAGTAATCATGCCACAGGGGTATTGTGAAGACTAAATGCGATGGACAATGCTTACTTAGCATGGTGGCTCTGTAAAATAGACCTGTAGCTGCTAAGTCTCTCTGCTAAGAGTCACTATGTCTTAACTAAGGTATGCTTTCCTATTTAATTTTGCCAGAGTTACTGCACCGTGCATCCCTAATGTGTTGTGTTTTTTTTTTTAATATAGTGCAGGTAGGGACCAGCTGTTGGCAGGTGGTGAGAAAAGCCCCGGAGAGAGGTTAGTGTGTGTGTGTGTGTTACACTGCCCTCTACTGGAGACTGTCTCACAGCTGTCTAGAATAAATTCATGTGATGTCAGCAATCCCTGATTCCAATACTCTGGGTTTACAAAGAAAAGTTTCACAGATGATTTGAGGTCATCCTCCTTTCGAATACTTGGGAACCAGAGGAAATCCTAATGTCTGCCAAGCTCAGCTCCTCACCTGCTTTTAACTAATATGGAGTCTAGACAGGTATTGATTTTTCTGCTTTTCTCTGACTGCACTCATCAGTCATTTTATATTACTGGAGAGTCCATTAGCAATAAAAATAAAGAATGGAAGATATAAAGCCCATTAGAGAAAGTTACTCTGTGTATCTGCAGCGTGAGCGAAACAATTAAAAGCACATCATCCTATAAGCATTCTAATAGCGTTATTAGAAGAGTGAATAAACCCGGGATGTGATTATCAGGGGAGGAGAGGAAATCCTCCTTACGACTCGACTAGAAGAATGTCAGCATTGTAGTAGACTTGGGACTTAACTGCTAAATGTGGGTGAGATGAAGAGAAGATTAAATACTAGAATAAAGAAACATTACACAGCAGAGATTCAGCTGTAGGCTTCTCCTCAAATGGATTTCAGAATGATTGTGGCAGAGCTAAAGTGAGAGAAAAGAGAGCAATACAGCCCTGACAATAAAATTTAGGTTGAGTCAGGGAAACAAAGCTATGCCCTCACCCCTACCTGCCCCACCTCTTATGAGATTAGGAAAACCTCTCAATTGTTTAGATTATTGTTTAAATTTTCTTAATTCTATCATGGGAACATGAGATGAGGAAAACAAAGCAGGAAACTAATTCTGGTTGGTTGAAGTTTGATGTTTACTGACTGGAGAATGTAACTGATAACCAAGGGATACGTCCCAGGGCTGTTATGAGCTACTCTATGTGCATGACTTAACATCATTCCTGGCACATTTTTGCACTCAGAAAGACGCATTTCCTTTCCCCTGTAACTGAAAGAGCTTAGAATCTATCGTTTTGAGAAGCTTGTATTTCCAGTGAATGTGATGCTGCATTTAAATGAATTTGCTTTTATTTTCACAGATTTACAGAGTAAACTGTGTTCGTGCTAAGGGTGATTTGAACATTTATTCTTTTTGGATTGACATTGAGTCTATATTAAGTTTGTCTGACCCACTCTTTAGTTTGGAAAGCAATAAATAACTTGCACAAGACCCTGTTACAGGTGCCAAGATTTATCTTCTATTCTCTCCTTACTCAGATAGCAAGTTGCCTGACATAGTGCTAGGGTTTTCTACCTATGTTGAGATTGCTACATGGTGGTGTGCTCTTTTCTCCTTTTATATTGCCTATCAAGTTATATACTACAACAATCCACTGCTTTGACATTTGAAATATTTAGATTGTATGCTCTTAGGAGCTCTAGAGACACAGTGGTATAGAGCTGCACTGTCTATGCTCTTCTACTCTGTATCCATATGAATATTTACTTTTCATATAGAATTTAAAATTTTTTCACTTCATGTTATTTTATATAACTTTAATGTTGCTACACACATAATTAGGATTTTATACCAGCAAATAAATTTTCATTAAATTTATTACTTCTACCTTACTTAGTATTCTTTCTTCATACCTTTTCAATCTTTATGTGGAACAGATCATTCGAGACACTGGATATTATTAGGAGGAGTGTGGCATCAGGATTGCAGGAAGACTTATCAACAACCTGCAATTTGCAGATGAGACAACTTTGCTTGCTGAAACTGAGGAGGACCTGACACATTTCAGTATGGATTGAAGCTCAACATCAAGAATGCAAAGATGCTCAACAATGGGCCAATTAGCAGCACCATGATAGAAGGAGAAGAGATGGAGCTTGTTATCAATTTCAGTTTGCTTGATCCCACAATCAACACTCTTGGCACCAACAGTCAAAAAATCACAAGATGAACTGCATTAGGAAAATCTGCTTGCATAGATTTCTTCACAGTGCTGAAGAGCATCAGTGTCAGTATAGAGACTAAGGTGCACCTGACCTGGGCCATGGTCTTTCACAAAACTTGCTGTGCATCATAGAGCTCAACAATGACTAAGGATGACAGTAGAATTGTTGCCTTTGAATTGTGGTGCTTTAAAAGAATATTGAACATAACATGGACCATCAAGAGAACAAACAGGTCTGTCCTGAGGAGGGTGAAACCAAGTTACTCCTTGGGGGCAAGGATTTTGGGGCTCTATCTCACATACTTTGAACATGTTGCCAGAAGGGACTAATCCTTGGAGAAGGACATGCTTGGAAGGAGAGAAGAACAGCACAGGAGAAGAAGATACTGGATGAGATGGATTGACACATTGACTGGGGTAATGGGAGTAGGTGTGTAAGAGTCAGTGAGATTAGGTTAGGATAAGGCAGGGTTCAGAACTATGGTGCAGAAGGTTTCTATGAGTCACAGTCAACTTGATGTCACATAACAACAACAACCTTACTTAGTTTTCTGTCAGAAGTATGAATGAATTTTTTTACCATCTAATTGTGTTTTGGTTTTTTTGCAGCATAAATAATATCATTGTTCTATAAATTGTTGTTGTTGTTTTTATGTGCCGTCGAGTCGTTTCCGACTCATAGCGACCCTATGCACACCAGCCCTAAACCCTGCTCTATCCTGTGTCTACTGCATCGCCTCTGACACACCCATCCCGATTACCCCAGTCACCGAATCAATCCATCTCATAGACGGTCTTCCCCTCCTGTGTTGTCCCTCAACCCTCCCAGGCATGATGTCCCTCTCTAAGGACCCGTCCCTCCTGGCAACATGTCCAAAGTATGTTAGACAAAGCCCCAGAATCCTTGCCTCCAAGGAGTAGCTTGGTGTAATCCTCTCCAAGATAAATCTGTTTGTTTTCCTGGCAGTCCAGGGTACATTCAGTACCCTTCTCCAGCACCACAGCTCAAAAGCATCCACTCTCCTTCTGTCCTCCCTAGTCATTGTCCAACTCTCTGATGCATAACAAGCGATTGCAAATACCATGGCCTGTATCAGGCGCACCTTAGTCTCCAGAGAGACACTGTTGCTCCTGAGTACCTTTGAGAGGTCCCTAACAGCAGACTTTCCCATCGCGATAAGCTTTTTGATTTCCTGACTGCTGGTGCCAAGAGTGTTGACTGTGGAGCCGAGCAAAGTGAAGCTGTGAACACTCTCAATCTCTTCGTCATCCATCCTGATGCTGCCAATTGGTCCAGTGGTGAGAATCTTTGTCTTCTTGACATTGAGCCTTAGTCCATACTGAAGGCTGCAGTCCTTGACCCTTCGCAGCAAGTGCATGATGAGGTCCTCCTCAGTTTCAGCAAGCAGGGTTGTGTCATCTGCATAACGCAGATTGTTAATAGACCTTCCACCAATCCTGATACCACAATTCTCCTCATAGAGCCCAGCCTCTTGGATAATCTGCTCTGCATACATGTTGAAAAGGTATGGAGACAGGGTGCATCCCTGGCGTGTACACCCTTCCCTATTTTGAACCATGCAGTTTTACCCTGCTCCGTTCTGACTACTGCCTCTTGGTCCAAGTATAGGTTTCGCATTAGCACAATTAAATGTTCTGGGATTCCCATTCTTCTCAGAGTCAGCCACAGTTTGTTATGATCCACACAGTCAAATGCCTTTGCATAATCAATGAAACACAGATAGACATTCTTCTGGTATTCTCTGCTTTCAGCCAAGATCCATCTAACATCAGCAACAATATCCCTAGTACCACGACCCCTTCTAAACCCAGCCTGGGCTTCCAGCAGTTCTCTGCTGATGTGCTGTTCTAATCGTTTTTGGATGATCTTCAGCAGAATCTTGCTTGCATGTGAAATCAATGACAGTGTTCTGTAGTTTCCACACTCAGTTGGGTCACCTTTCTTTGGAATGGGAACAAATATAGATCTCTTCCAGTCAGTTGGCCAAGTGGTTGTTCTCCAGATTTCTTGGCACAACTTGGTGAGCACATCCAGGGCAACATCTGTTATGTGAAATACTTCAATTGGTATACCATCTATTCCTGGGGCCTTGTTTTTTGCTATTTCCTTCAAAGCAGCTTGAACTTCTTCCTTCATCACCATAGGCTCTATAAATGTTCTATAAATAGCTTTCCTTTTTCTCTTTTTGTATTGTTTCCTATGAATATATTTCTAAGAATTAAGTAATATTCTTATCAGGTATGACCAGTTACTTATCCAAAGAGTTGTATTTTTTTCATTCTGGCAAGAGCAATGGATGCGATTTTCTTGTTTATCCCCTTAATAAGAATTTGATGCTACTTACCAGTCTGTTCTCTAAATACACTGTTGTCCAGAGTTCCCTAGGTGCAATCTTATTCTAGCTTTCTCATCTGCTTCCACAGCTCTTTTTCCTTGATCTTCTTTGTAGTCCTCCCTGTCCCAACACTTTCTTCAATGTTTCTGTCCACTGTGGCTCAGGTCTGAGCTCTGTTAATCTCTAGCTCAGTAACGGTACTGTCATCCTCACACTTACCTGACCTAGAAATCTATGATATTTTCCTGAATTCTCCCTTTAGTATCTGAAGAACAAACTATTAAATCCTATCACTTCTACCCCTTAATATATCTTCATCTCTCTTCCTCTCTCAACCTAGACCTAACTGCCAATCACAGATCTCTTACCTGAAACTGCATTAGTATTTCAACTTGTATGCCTTCATTCTTAGTCTCTCCAGACTACTCTTCATACAACACTCAGAATGACCCACAATCCTCCTCTAGTTCTGCTTCAACTAGTTCATCAAAAGCTGTGAGCTCATCTCACCTCAAAATCTTTGTGTAATCTGTTTATTCTACTGTACTATTCTTTTAGTTGGATTATCTCTCTTCTGCACTCAGTCTCAACATCTTTTCAAAGACATTATCTCTACAGGATGGCCAAGTGTTAAGAAACTGCTCTGCAAACCCAGAGACATGTAGTTCAAACCCACCAGTTGCTCTTAGGGAGGGGAATAGACTATCTCCTCCTGTGCAATTTACTGTCTCTGAAAACCCAGTGGAGAGTCAGTTCAGTCTGTTCAAACTGGATGGTACACAACAAAGACACCAGTGCTAGCCAGTCTTTCTAAGTCAGTCACTACCCCACTCACTCTTATGTTCTTTCTCTGCACCTGCTCCTAGAACTTAGCATTAGTTATAATTATTTATTTCCTTATTTATTAATCAAGTTATTGAAGGCTAAAAAGTCATTGTTAAATGATTAAATGAGATTGCTTTGTAAGATAAAATAATTTTACCCAAATTACTTAAAACAACAGAAATTTTTCAAAATATGTGACCTCAAGAAACAATTGCTAACGCAGATCTCCAAGCACTTTTAAATCTGAAGGCTTTATGGCTTGTGCATTGAAGCTGTGTCTTCTCTATGTTCTGAAAAAGCTTAGTACCTGACACCACACACACACATATATAGTATATAGACATATACTATGGCCCATGATAACACAGTTCTGAACGATTTCTCTGAAGTAATTTTACATTTTTAATTTTTATAAAGGCAGTAACTTTATTTGGAAAATTTTCTATGCATGGAAATTAAGCTGTTTTGTTTTTTTTTTCTCTTCAGGTAAATCACACCAGATAGAATTCTAACATTCTAAAATAGACTAGTTAACACATCCATATATCAAATATGTTCTTATTTATCACCAGTCAGTATTTATGAAGCACAAAAAGTTTGTCATTAATCAAGATAATTTTAAAAGCTCTAAACTTTCTTTACTAAAGCACAGATTTTTAATATATAAAAGGGTGTCAAAATAAACTTTTAAGAAGATGGCAGGTGGAGAGACAGAAGCCCTTTTCAACCAAGATACCAGAGAAAACAAAAATAGCAGATGTAGAGGATAATTCCATAACCCTGAATACAAAAATAAAAGATAAAGAAGTACTTCAGATACCAGTGAAAGGAAGAAACTGAAGAAAACTCTGGAATAAGGAGACAGATGTTGTTGTTGTTGTTGTTGTTGTTAAGTGCCGTAGAGTCGCAGGTGACTCACAGTGACCCTATGAAGGGGAGTCCTTGACACTTGGGTGCCTTTTATCCTCTCTCCAGGTTCACAGGGTTTCCGGAGGCAAGCTATTATGGAAGTGGACGCCACTCCTCCTTCCACGCTTGTTTTAATCGGGGAGCTCCACCCCAGTCTCTGTCCGCACTGGGTAACCAGCCCATTAATGCATTTGACACATCCGTGTCACAGGGTTCAGCCTCACAGCAACCACAAGCGACCGTGGGACGGCAACTTGTACACCAGGGCTATACAACTTAGAGGAATGATAGAGCACAGAAATACAAATAGCCTGGGGCAGCCATTTTGGGTGGTGATCTGGCCTGTTTAGTAATTCGAAAACCACAGCTCTCTGATGACAAGAAAGGTGCTGCCTTGCACTTTGCTCCCTGTATCCTCCCAGACATCAAGGGAGCAATTTTCTTCACCAAAACTACCCACCAGATTGTTAGCAGTGTTCCTCTGACCTACCCATCTCTAGCTGAGGCAAAGTGAATTCTATTTTGTATCTGGCTCCAGGAGTGTGCACAGCTTATGCTCAGAGACACCCTCCGCCCCCAGTACCTAGTGAAAAGGAGCCTGGTTTAAAATTAGGCACTGATTTACTGGATGCATCTTGTCTAGCTGGGGTGTTTGCTGTCATCACTCAGGACCAATGAGGAGGGTTTGCCCACAATACAGCAAGGTTACATTTGGAACAGTTCACCTACTATGGAGTGTACCATCCTTGGGCATCTCAGGTCATCAGTGACAGGTTTTTTTTTTTCACAATAGCTATCTGCCTATGTACCCTAACCATACCCAATCCTTGGACTAGCATAAACAACATCCCTAGCCAGGCTGACTGTCCTAGGCTACTCTGAGGCCAGCAGAAACGCTATCCTAGGCTGGGTACTCTGCCGCTGGATAACTCCTATACCAGAAGAGGTGCTGTCTTTAGCCCAGTTTACCTCTGGAAGCCTCTCAAATAAGCAGAAACTCTGACTTCACTGGATACCCTAACAAAAATGTCTCTTGGGTTGCAGACAAACTGTACCAGAACAAATACATTGTCTCTACTCATCACAGCAGTAACAAGAGTTCCAATCAAGTACCAAATCCCTCTCCTCCAAAGTTTCTCTGTCATTTAATTTTCTGTAATTTTTAAATTTTTATTTCTTCTTTCTATTTTATTTTCCTTTTTTAAAAATTTAAATAAATTGTTATTTTACACTTGTTTACTTAACAAAGTTTGGATACATTGTTTTTCACATTGGATTTTCCCCCATTTCCTTAACCCACACCTTCCTTTACCCATCAAATTGTGTTATTCTGTGATTAACCAATCCCCACAGCCCCTGCCCGCCCATCCTCACCCCTCTGCTCTCAATCTCCCTCCCTTGGATCTTCATACATGTTCTACAATAATAGTCTTATACAGTATTTGTCCTATGGGACTAAGTTCACTTAGTACAATGCTCTCCAGTCTCTCCCATGTTAGGCAGTAATTTATAAAATCATTGCTCCTGTGTGCTGTGCGGTATTCTATCATGTAAATGTACCATAATTTCTCAATCCATTAGATTGTGATTGGACATTTGGACTGTTTCTATGTTCTTGTGATGGTGAATATTGATGCTTTGAACTATGGTGGACAAGGCTCTGTTTGTGGCTTAGTTTCTCATTTTCCAAGCAGTGGAATAGCTGGGTATATGGAATTCCTATGTTCATCTTTTTGAGGAAGTGTCAAATTGCCTTCCAGAGTGGTTGTACCATTTCACAATCTGTTCAACAATAGGTAAGTGTTCCTATCTTGCCACATCCTGTCCAATATTTCGTGCTCAGTGTCCTGTTAAAACTTTGCAACTGCTACTGGAATGATATGGTATCTCGTTGTGGTTTTTATCTGCATCTCTGTTATTGCCAGTGATTTTTTTTCTTCATGTTGGACATCTGAATACCTTCCTCTGTGAAAAATATTTCCTTGTCTTTTGCCCATTTTGTAATTGTGTTATCAGTCTTTTTCTTGTGGAGGCCCTGTAGGATTCTGTAAACTTTTGATATGAAACCTTTGTCTCAAATGAAATTGCCAAATTTTTTTTTCCCAGTTAGTAGATTTTCTTTTCATTCTGTTGGAAAAAATTTTTATGTGCACAGGGATTTAATTGTTAGACGGTTCCTTTCATGAATTTTATCCTCTCTAGATTGATCATTTCTGGCTGTATTTGATAATCTATACCATAGACTTGTACATACAAGATTTATACTTGGACCAGGAGGCAGTCGTCAGAACAGAGCAAGGGAACACTGCATGGTTCAAAATTGGGAAGGGCGTACACCAGGGATGCATCCTATCTCC